>NC_143047.1:21677500-21790000 GCF_057628025.1 Oncorhynchus mykiss | reverse complement strand
ACAGCCTAATGTACAATTACCTCAAGGAGGTCATCAAATCATGAGTGACAAACCAAACCAGACATACATAATAAATGTGTTGTCTCTCTGTCTTTCGTTTTGTATGGCTTTTCCCCCATCTGCATTATGCTTGTGTCTGCAGCCTGGGGAAATCTCCATGGATCCCAGGAGTATGTACAAGCAATTAGAACAATAGCATCTTTACACCCCTGCAACCAATAAACAAGCTAATGTCACCAGCACTAGGCGCTACGGCTAAGACACTTAGCATCTGGGGCAATACTCTTAGTCTGGTCCCAAATGGCACCCTATTCCCTATATAGTGCACTACTTTGACCAGGGCCCATAGGGCTCCCATAGGGCTCTGGTCAGAAGCACTATATAGGAAATAGGGTGCCATTTGGGATGCACACTTGGTTGGATTAGACAGAGGCTCTGTGCGTTTAATACCCCACCATAAAGAAGGTTTAAAGAAATGCAACATGCACTTTATTAAAAGGACTCTTAGGAAATAATATCACACATATAACCACAGAGACAACACATCGCACTTAGAACATATATTTAAAAAGCTTCCCTGTTTAATATGAAGCGTTTATGAATATCGCTGCCGACGTTAATATTGCTTGTGTCTTGGGGGGTTTTGAGCTCTTATTGTGAATTGATATTCCACTGAACCTCGTGGCTGATAAAAATGTGTAACACAAAGTTGAAGATTGTTGAGTTGGTGAAGTCCCTTTTTATTACTCACGGTATGACCTTACCAATACACAAATTCAAAACAATGATATTCCATTCACTACTCCAATATTCTAGACATCCCTAAGACTGTGGGTGACTATATCTGGAGGCATTGCGGGTTTTACTGTAAAGGGGTTATGGTGAGTATCAGTGGCCGGGCCTAAGGCCATGTCTGGATGCTGTGACCGAGGGCTTGGCCTGGGCTGTGGCTGGGTAATGTGACCGAGGGCTTGGCCTGGGCTGTGGCTGGGTAATGTGGACGAGGGCTTGGCCTGGGCTGTGGCTGGGTAATGTGGACGAGGGCTTGGCCTGGGCTGTGGCTGGGTAATGTGGACGAGGGCTTGGCCTGGGCTGTGGCTGGGTAATGTGGACGAGGGCTTGGCCTGGGTTGTGGCTGGGTAATGTGGACAGGGGCTTGGCCTGGGCTGTGGCTGGGTAATGTGGACGAGGGCTTGGCCTGGGCTGTGGCTGGGTAATGTGGACGAGGGCTTGGCCTGGGCTGTGGCTGGGTAATGTGGACAAGGGCTTGGCCTGGGCTGTGGCTGGGTAATGTGGACAAGGGCTTGGCCTGGGCTGTGGCTGGGTAATGTGGACGAGGGCTTGGCCTGGGCTGTGGCTGGGTAATGTGGACGAGGGCTTGGCCTGGGCTGTGGCTGGGTAATGTGGACGAGGGCTTGGCCTGGGCTGTGGCTGGGTAATGTGGACGAGGGCTTGGCCTGGGCTGTGGCTGGGTAATGTGGACAAGGGCTTGGCCTGGGCTGTGGCTGGGTAATGTGGACGAGGGCTTGGCCTGGGCTGTGGCTGGGTAATGTGGACGAGGGCTTGGCCTGGGCTGTGGCTGGGTAATGTGGACAAGGGCTTGGCCTGGGCTGTGGCTGGGTAATGTGGACAGGGGGTTAGCCGGTCACAGCGGCAGGGGTTTGGTGGTGCTGACTGGGCAGAAGACAGGGGATCTCCAGGCCTAACTTCCAGGGCTAACCTCCAGAGGGGGAGAGGGGGAGAGAACCGAGGGAGCAATGGGAAGCCCCTCAGCCACAGGTGCAGCCTGATCCTGGGCACTTCCCAAAACTGTACCACACCAGAGGCTCACACAAGGAAGTATTTTCCATGAGTTGGCACTGTCTCTCTCTTCAAACCTTACCATGGCTTTACCAGAGAGATGAACAAGAGGAAGAAAGAGAGGGAGAGAGAGGAGCCCTAGAAACACTGGAGCCAAAATGTGTGGGACCATGTCTCAGGTTCCTGCCTGGCTGCTTGGTTTGGCTCCTTGCCCCAAAGGTTTAACAGACCTACCCTAAAAGAGTGAAAATCCCTTCAGCGTCCAGTCCCCAGCTTCATCTTACTCGCTCCGGAAGATCTTGGCTTTGTCTTTACCCCTTCCCTTTTTCTCTCTCCTCAATAGATTCCATTTGATTCTGTGTTTTATGCGAAGGTCCTTTACCCCAGGTAAATGATCCATGCAGCTGAGATAAACAGCACTGAACCAACCAATACTCAGCACTGAAGCCTACATTAAACTGGGCACATGGAGAGAAGGAGGGGAGAGAGAGAGAGTTGGGGAGGGAACGAAAGAGGAGAGAGATAAGTGTCAGAAGTGAGTGGGTGCTGTACAGTGTGAAAGAGGAGGAGGATAAGAGGGAGGTTGGTCAGCTGCTGTGTCCGAGACAGGTGCTTCTAATTGTGGGCCCATCCCTGGGTCTGGCTCTGGTCATGGATGAGGTCCAACAGAAGGCCACCCTCCTCCACCACCTATAACCAGCAGCATAGCTCCAGTCTGGGTCAGCGGGTGGAAGACAGCCCTATGCAGAGCTCCAAGGACATCAGGCAGATTGGTTACATAACCCAGTGCCTAAGCTAGGGGGATACCTGGCCAAATACTGCTCAAAGGGCCCCTCCAGGAATGCGCAGAATGTGACAGAGAGAGAAACAGCGTAACAGTGTGAAGAACGAGACAGCTATGTTCTCCCTCCACTTCTTCATCAGAAGTGTTCTAAGATAAAACAGCTTCTGTCTGTGTGCTTTCATCAATCACCATCTGAACTACTGCAGATAAATCGCTCCATTAGATACCAAATACATATGTTTGTATTTATTGTGTGTGTGTGTTCAGAAGAGAGAGCGTGGTCTGCACATAGACCTTGAGTAGCTCCTTAGTCTGTAGCAGTGTGGTCTGCACATTGACCTTGAGTAGCCTCTTAGTCTGTAGCAGTGTGGTCTGCACATTGACCTTGAGTAGCCTCTTAGTCTGTAGCAGTGTGGTCTGCACATTGACCTTGAGTAGCCTCTTAGTCTGTAGCAGTGTGGTCTGCACATTGACCTTGAGTAGCTCCTTAGTCTGTAGCAGTGTGGTCTGCACATTGACCTTGAGTAGCCTCTTAGTCTGTAGCAGTGTGGTCTGCACATAGACCTTGAGTAGCTCCTTAGTCTGTAGCAGGGTGGTCTGCACATAGACCTTGAGTAGCTCCTTAGTCTGTAGCAGTGTGGTCTGCACATTGACCTTGAGTAGCTCCTTAGTCTGTAGCAGTGTGGTCTGCACATAGACCTTGAGTAGCTCCTTAGTCTGTAGCAGTGTGGTCTGCACATTGACCTTGAGTAGCCTCTTAGTCTGTAGCAGTGTGGTCTGCACATTGACCTTGAGTAGCTCCTTAGTCTGTAGCAGTGTGGACTCACATCTGCAGTTCCACATGATTTATTGGCATGACAGGACAATGAAGCTGCCAAAGCAGTTTAACAGAAAAACTACTAATTAAAACATTTGATCCAAATGCTGTCAGAATTTGGCATGAAAATGGCACTGAACACAATTCTAACTAATCTGTTGCCTAAACCCTAAAGACCAGCATTTTGTCTTAATGCCGATTCTAAAATATTCACATGAATATATGTCGCCAATTTGATGGAAACTAAAATACAATTTAACCCCAAAAAATGCCCATGACCCTAGGGGTTCCCAAACCTTTTCACTCAGGCCCCCTTCCAGCATTGGGGAACACTCAAAAAATGATGTGTTCAACAAGAATTCTTCCAAGATCCTCAAATGTCTTCGAAGAACCTTAGGGTTCTTGGCTCTGAAAATTGCCCACCAAAAGGTTCTTTCAAGAACCTCATAGGAGGTGGGGTTCCTCGAGGAACCTCCTTAGTTGGTGGGGGTGCAGGCACTTAACTGAAAGTGCAGGCACTTAACTGAAAAATGTAAAGATTACTTCAGTTTAAGGTAAGGTTTGTCCTTTGTATGATCTAAATTTATATTGTTTTATGATGATTCCATTTATCTTTTCATATTTGTGCAAATTTTTCTAAAACAATTCAATGGACACAAATAAATGGATATCAATAAACAAGGCGGTATGAATATGAGGGCTATAAGAATATGTTGGGTGCAGATGACTGAACTGCTCACTTTTATGTCTGTGTCTGCAGGTATACAGACGAGGCATACAAAGGTATGTTGATTGGTATTGGTATGTTATGCAGATCACATGTACCATCCTCCTCCCTTACCTCTTCAATGAATATCTAATATTTTTTTATTCTGCTTTCTGACTAAAATCATAAACACTGAGGACTAAAATATTGTGCTTTTGATATTGTTATGCGTATTATTATTAAACCCCAAAAGGTTCTTTGAGGATCCATTAAAAGGGGTTATTTGAATAACCATTTTAAAGGGTTCTTTGAAGAACCCTTAAAGGATACTACAGGAAACTTTTTTTTTAGTGTGAGCTAGTTGATCTGGACATTTCTGACAAGTTATAAATAGCACTAAGGTATGCAATGACTGACATGACAACAAGAAAAATCAATCAAATTCAATCAAATTTATTTTATATAGCCCTTCGTACATCAGCTGATATCTCAAAGTGCTGTACAGAAACCCAGCCTAAAACCCCAAACAGCAAGCAATGCAGGTGAAGAAGCACGGTGGCTAGGAAAAACTCCCTAGAAAGGCCAAAACCTAGGAAGAAACCTAGAGAGGAACCAGGCTATGTGGGGTGGCCAGTCCTCTTCTGGCTGTGCCGGGTGGAGATTATAACAAAACATGGTCAAGATGTTCAAATGTTCATAAATGACCAGCATGGTCGAATAATAATAAGGCAGAATAGTTGAAACTGGAGCAGCAGCACAGTCAGGTGGACTGGGGACAGCAAGGAGTCATCATGTCAGGTATTCCTGGGGCATGGTCCTAGGGCTCAGGTCCTCCGAGAGAGAGAAAGAAAGAGAGAATTAGAGAGAGCATATGTGGGATGGCCAGTCCTCTTCTGGCTGTGCCGGGTGGAGATTATAACAGAACATGGCCAAGATGTTCAAATGTTCATAAATGATCAGCATGGTCGAATAATAATAAGGCAGAACAGTTGAAACTGGAGCAGCAGCACAGCCAGGTGGACTGGGGACAGCAAGGAGTCATCATGTCAGGTAGTCCTGGGGCATGGTCCTAGGGCTCAGGTCCTCCGAGAGAGAGAAAGAGAGGAGAGAATTAGAGAACGCACACTTAGATTCACACAGGACACCGAATAGGACAGGAGAAGTACTCCAGATATAACAAACTGACCCTAGCCCTCCGACACATAAACTACTGCAGCATAAATACTGGAGGCTGAGACAGGAGGGGTCAGGAGACACTGTGGCCCACTCCGAGGACACCCCCGGACAGGGCCAAACAGGAAGGATATAACCCCACCCACTTTGCCAAAGCACAGCCCCCACACCACTAGAGGGATATCTTCAACCACCAACTTACCATCCTGAGACAAGGCTGAGTATAGCCCACAAAGACCTCCGCCACGGCACAACTTAAGGGGGGGGGGGACGCCAACCCAGACAGGATGACCACATCAGTGACTCAACCCACTCAGGTGACGCACCCCCTCCAGGGACGGCATGAGAGAGCCCCAGTAAAGCCAGTGACTCAGCCCCTGTAATAGGGTTAGAGGCAGAGAATCCCAGTGGAAAGAGGGGAACCGGCCAGGCAGAGACAGCAAGGGTGGTTCGTTGCTCCAGAGCCTTTCCGTTCACCCTCCCACTCCTGGGCCAGACTACACTCAATCATATGACCCACTGAAGAGATGAGTCTTCAGTAGAGACTTAAAGGTTGAGACCGAGTTTGCGTCTCTGACATGGGTAGGCAGACCGTTCCATAAAAATGGAGCTCTATAGGAGAAAGCCCTGCCTCCAGCTGTTTGCTTAAAAATTCTAGGGACAATTAGGAGGCCTGCGTCTTGTGACCGTAGCGTACGTGTAGGTATGTACGGCAGGACCAAATCAGAGAGATAGATAGGAGCAAGCCCATGTAATGCTTTGTAGGTTAGCAGTAAAACCTTGAAATCAGCCCTTGCTTTGACAGGAAGCCAGTGTAGAGAGGCTAGCACTGGAGTAATATGATCACATTTTTTGGTTCTAGTCAGGATTCTAGCAGCCGTATTTAGCACTAACTGAAGTTTATTTAGTGCTTTATCCGGGTAGCCGGAAAGTAGAGCATTGCAGTAGTCTAACCTGGAAGTGACAAAAGCATGGATTAATTTTTCTGCATCATTTTTGGACAGAAAGTTCCTGATTTTTGCAATGTTACGTAGATGGAAAAAAGCTGTCCTTGAAATGGTCTTGATATGTTCTTCAAAAGAGAGATCAGGGTCCAGAGTAATGCCGAGGTCCTTCACAGTTTTATTTGAGACGACTGTACAACCATTAAGATTAATTGTCAGATTCAACAGAAGATCTCTTTGTTTCTTGGGACCTAGAACAAGCATCTCTGTTTTGTCCGAGTTTAAAAGTAGAAAGTTTGCAGCCATCCACTTCCTTATGTCTGAAACACATTCTTCTAGCAAGGGCAATTTTGGGGCTTCACCATGTTTAATTGAAATGTACAGCTGTGTGTCATCCGCATAGCAGTGAAAGTTAACATTATGTTTTCGAATAACATCCCCAAGAGGTAAAATATATAGTGAAAACAATAGTGGTCCTAAAACGGAACCTTGAGGAACACCGAAATTTACAGTTGATTTGTCAGAGGACAGACCATTCACAGAGACAAACTGATATCTTTCCGACAGATAAGATCTAAACCAGGCCAGAACTTGTCCGTGTAGACCAATTTGGGTTTCCAATCTCTCCAAAAGAATGTGGTGATCGATGGTATCAAAAGCAGCACTAAGGTCTAGGAGCACGAGGACAGATGCAGAGCCTCGGTCCGATGCCATTAAAATGTCATTTACCACCTTCACAAGTGCCGTCTCAGTGCTATGATGGGGTCTAAAACCAGACTGAAGCATTTCGTATACATTGTTTGTCTTCAGGAAGGCAGTGAGTTGTTGCGCAACAGCCTTTTCTAAAATTTTTGAGAGGAATGGAAGATTCGATATAGGCCGATAGTTTTTTATATTTTCTGGGTCAAGGTTTGGCTTTTTCAAGAGAGGCTTTATTACTGCCACTTTTAGTGAGTTTGATACACATCCGGTGGATAGAGAGCCGTTTATTATGTTCAACATAGGAGGGCCAAGCACAGGAAGCAGCTCTTTCAGTAGTTTAGTTGGAATAGGGTCCAGTATGCAGCTTGAAGGTTTAGAGGCCATGATTATTTTCATCATTGTGTCAAGAGATATAGTACTAAAACACTTGAGTGTCTCTCTTGATCCTAGGTCCTGGCAGAGTTGTGCAGACTCAGGACAACTGAGCTTTGAAGGAATACGCAGATTTAAGGAAGAGTCCGTAATTTGCTTTCTAATAATCATAATCTTTTCCTCAAAGAAGTTCATGAATTTATCACTGCTAAAGTGAAAGTCATCCTCTCTTGGGGAATGCTGCTTTTTAGTTAGCTTTGCGACAGTATCAAAAAGGAATTTCGGATTGTTCTTATTTTCCTCAATTAAGTTAGAAAAATAGGATGATCGAGCAGCAGTAAGGGCTCTTCGGTACTGCACAGTACTGTCTTTCCAAGCTAGTCGGAAGACTTCCAGTTTGGTGTGGCGCCATTTCCGTTCCAATTTTCTGGAAGCTTGCTTCAGAGCTCGGGTATTTTCTGTGTACCAGGGAGCTAGTTTCTTATGAGAAATGTTTTTAGTTTTTAGGGGTGCAACTGCATCTAGGGTATTGCGCAAGGTTAAGTTGAGTTCCTCAGTTAGGTGGTTAACTGATTTTTGTCCTCTGGCGTCCTTGGGTAGACAGAGGGAATCTGGAAGGACATCAAGGAATCTTTGTGTTGTCTGTGAATTTATAGCACGACTTTTGATGATCCTTGGTTGGGGTCTGAGCAGATTATTTGTTGCAATTGCAAACGTAATAAAATGGTGGTCCGATAGTCCAGGATTATGAGGAAAAACATTAAGATCCACAACATTTATTCCATGGGACAAAACTAGGTCCAGCGTATGACTGTGACAGTGAGTGGGTCCAGAGACATGTTGGACAAAACCCACTGAGTCGATGATGGCTCCGAAAGCCTTTTGGAGTGGGTCTGTGGACTTTTCCATGTGAATATTAAAATCACCAAAGATTAGAATATTATCCGCTATGACTACAAGGTCCGATAGGAATTCAGGGAACTCAGTGAGGAACGCTGTATATGGCCCAGGAGGCCTGTAAACAGTAGCTATAAAAAGTGATTGAGTAGGCTGCATAGATTTCATGACTAGAAGCTCAAAAGACGAAAACGTCATTTTTTTTTTTGTAAATTGAAATTTGCTATCGTAAATGTTAGCAACACCTCCGCCTTTGCGGGATGCACGGGGGATATGGTCACTAGTGTAGCCAGGAGGTGAGGCCTCATTTAACACAGTAAATTCATCAGGCTTAAGCCATGTTTCAGTCAGGCCAATCACATCAAGATTATGATCAGTGATTAGTTCATTGACTATAATTGCCTTTGAAGTAAGGGATCTAACATTAAGTAGCCCTATTTTGAGATGTGAGGTATCATGATCTCTTTCAATAATGACAGGAATGGAGGTGGTCTTTATCCTAGTGAGATTGCTAAGGCGAACACCGCCATGTTTAGTTTTGCCCAACCTAGGTCGAGGCACAGACACAGTCTCAATGGTGATAGCTGAGCTGACTACACTGACTGTGCTAGTGGCAGACTCCACTATGCTGGCAGGCTGGCTAACAGCCTGCTGCCTGGCCTGCACCCTATTTCATTGTGGAGCTAGAGGAGTTAGAGCCCTGTCTATGTTGGTAGATAAAATGAGAGCACCCCTCCAGCTAGGATGGAGTCCGTCACTCCTCAGCAGGTCAGGCTTGGTCCTGTTTGTGGGTGAGTCCCAGAAAGAGGGCCAATTATCTACAAATTCTATCTTTTGGGAGGGGCAGAAAACAGTTTTCAACCAGCGATTGAGTTGTGAGACTCTGCTGTAGAGCTCATCACTCCCCCTAACTGGGAGGGGGCCAGAGACAATTACTCGATGCCGACACATCTTTCTAGCTGATTTACACGCAGAAGCTATGTTGCGCTTGGTGATCTCTGACTGTTTCATCCTAACATGGTTGGTGCCGACGTGGATAACAATATCTCTATACTCTCTACACTCGCCAGTTTTAGCTTTAGCCAGCACCATCTTCAGATTAGCCTTAACGTCGGTAGCCCTGCCCCCCGGTAAACAGTGTATGATCGCTGGATGATTCTCAAGTCTAATACTGCGGGTAATGGAGTCGCCAATGACTAGAGTTTTCAATTTGTCAGAGCTAATGGTGGGAAGCTTCGGCGTCTCAGAGAAGACTCGGCCTCTGACTCCGACCCGCTGCTTAATGGGGAAAACCGGTTGAAAGTTTCTGTCGGCTGAATGAGCGACACCGGTTGAGCGTTCCTACAGCATTTCCTTCCAGAAACCGTGAGAAAGTTGTCCGGCTGCGTGGACTGTGCCAGGGGATTTATACTACTATCTGTACTTACTGGTGGCACAGACGCTGTTTCATCCTTTCCTACACTGAAATTACCCTTGCCTAGCGATTGCGTCTGAAGCTGGGCTTGTAGCACAGCTATCCTCGCCGTAAGGCGAGTACAGCGACTGCAATTAGAAGGCATCATGTTAATGTTACTACTTAGCTTCGGCTGTTGGAGGTCCTGACGAACCGTGTCCAGATAAAGCGTCCGGAGTGAAAAAGTTGAGTAGGAAAAAACAAAAATATAAACGGTAATTAAAAAGTAAAAACCGTAAATTTGTCAGGTAGCAAAACAGGTTGGCAACAAAATGCACAGCAACTCAAAAACAAGTCTGCAAGTCGTGACCGGAAATGACGTTTGAATGGGACTGTAGCGGTGATGACGAACTACCCAATTTAGAAATTGCACCTTGTGCATTCTGCTATTAAAACATTCAAGAGTAAGTTGAAAGCTGGAATGAGTTTAATATATATATAGTATAATTATTTATTTATTTTTATTATGGGGGGGGGGGGCGTGCCCCCCCTGCCGACCCCTCACAGTTTGGGAACCACTGCTGTACTTGACCTGTAGTTGACACTGTAATTGGTCTGTATTTTACCTTTGACCTTGACCTTTGTGCTACAGTATAGGCAAATGGTCTTCTGTGCAATAAAGATCTCCTCTTGATTACAATATTATATGGATGTTTTCCCTGTGATATTCAGAGGCTGAGGGACAGTGATTTGAAGTTTGCCTAAAAATTAGCAAAATATGTCATACATGTAGTAAAATGTCTTAATTTGATTGAATGACGACTTTGGTACAGTAGTCAAACATTTGGCTTTACATTTGGAACAGTTGTGTCTTTCAACTCAGGGGGGAAACAAGCATTAGAAAGAGGTCATTCTCAGCTACTGGAAAATACATTTTGGGACGTTAAGATCTGTAATCTTGATGTGCTTACTGTAGTCATACGGGTCAAATTGACCAGTAACTTAAGCGGGTGGAGCAGGTGAACCCAAGTGCAGACTCAGACGAGGAGACAGGGATAAGGTAACTAAGGTATTTATTGAACAGTGGGGGGAAGCTGGGGTGCAGGCCAGAGGAGGTTCGGGCAGGTAGCAGGAAACCAGGGACTGAGGCTGGGGCAAGGGGAGTGAGGGCAGGGTAAGCAGGTCCGGAGTGAAATCCAAGGAAGCCGTAGAGTGGGGGTCCAGGGCAGGGAAGCAGGAATGATGAGACTGAGGGACTGAGGACAGGGACCAGAGACAGAGCGGACAGAACTGTAGCGGAGAGAAAATCAGCGTCAGGCTAAGGAAAACAGGCACAACAGTATAGCAAGATCTGTGCAGGAACAAATGGCTTGAACCGTAGACTGACTGAGCAGAGATTACGATCTGGCAGTGTGGAAGTGGCAGGACTGAGTATTTGTAGAGGTCTCGATTATGGAACAGGTTGCAGCTGGTGGGGGTCTGCTCTGACTCCAGCACACCTGTCTCCACCCACACAATCATATGCACCCACACAGAGAGAGAGGGAGAGAGCACTGGGGGAGTGGCGGCAGGTTAGGGAGACACATGATGAGAAGTAGAGGGCTTGGCAGGGGCAGATGTAACAGTAGCATAACTCATGTAGCCTTTTCGAACACAAGGGAAGGGTTAAATCCCTGCACTTATCCAATCACATTATCTCTCCATCTCGCCCTCTCTCATCCTCTGTCTGACTCTGAGAGGGCGAGAATTGAGAGTGTTCCCACAGGACCCTGGAGGTGTGGGGTGAGACAGAGCGTATCATGCCAGTAGATGATCCAGGTCTTGGACACTCCAACTGCTCCGGAGAGGAACTCTCCAGGCACGGAGCACGGAACCCCAGAATGCTGCTCTCTTCTTCCTGACCTAGACCATAGTTGGGAAACAAGTAACTGAATATCCTTACTGCTTCCAGGAGAGAGGAGTGCAGAACAACTCTCATTGACTTCAAATAACAAAAAAAGGAGAGGAGGAGAGGAGAGGACAGGCGGATCATAAAGAAGTGAGTGGGGAATTGCCCGGGCTGTTTGCTAAGAGGCCCGGTGCTGTCCAAGAAGAACTGCTCCCCTCTCGCAGGCTGAGGCTGGGGCCTAGTCTGCCAGGAAAAATATTGGTTCTGAATGAGGGGATGCAGTACTAGCAGGTCTCTAGATAGTACTCTCTCCGCCATATTGGATCATCTCATACAATATTGATATGCAGCTGGCTTTTACTGTTTACCTGCGGTACTGTTCCAGATTCTACACTTAACCCATGCTAGCCTCTACACATGTTTTATAGATTATTATATCAGATTAACAGTCAACTAAATCGCTTCACATGATCCTTGATTTGAAACAGGACAAACTCCCATACACTACACATACCATATAATGCATCACCAATCTGTTTTGTTTCAGTAATGATATACTTTCCATGTTCAGCATGCCAGATTACAACATTTTGACAGTAGCTTCCATCCTTCTTTTACAAACAAACAAACAGAAACAAGACAGTCTCATCAGACCATCTGCAACAGATGGGTCTGTTTAGTCACTCCAAGGCCCATACGTCTGCAGATCTCTTTTCAGTGAGCACTTTGACGCAGCAGCATAATACCAGGATCAACACAAGCCTTGCAGGCACACAAGTGGAGGAAGAGGAAACAGAGCTAGAGAGAGCCGGGGAGAGGTAGCAGGAGCAGAGCATTGGCAGAGTGCTGCAATGTTTTCACAGCACATTACGTTTGAGTACACATCAAACACGCCACGCGCCACTCTTTGATTGTCTCTGGCGGGACCCGTTTCTGACAGGTGTTAGACAAGGTCCCTTGGTAATGGAGCTAGCACCGAGTTAGCTAGCTACGACGACGCTGGAAATACACACTGGTAATGACACATCACATAGTTTCCAGAGGCGGAGATGACAGGGACCTCCCCGACGAGTGTGTTTGAGTTGAGTTAAAGTTGCAGGAGGCAACGCCATTGATATGCCAGTTATATCATAATCCCGTAATTGCAGCAATATCACGGTGTCAAGTTTTTAACGAGCGCACTTGAGTAGATTCCCTCAAGTGGCTGTCTCGGCTTGCACAGGCTTGAATGGAACAACCGTGGAACTTTACTGCCACTCAGTACTGTTCGAAAACCTAAATAAAAGTCACATTGCATTATCATCAATCCCTCCTTATGATAGGACTGTTGATTGAATGAATAGATGCATGAATGAATCATTATTGTCCTTGAAGATGAAAGCATATTGCCTTACCTCATCATTTGCCCACCAACCCTTTTAAACTCCTACACTACACTAAGCCTGTTAACCATCCACTGCAGATACTGTCCAGAGCTAACCTCATGAAGTACTCTTTGAGTCTATTTTTAGCCATACAGTACATCTAATGGGAAGGATTTCCAACCAATGTGATGACCTCTTTCATCACAAGCCTTTCCATGCCTTCATCAGCAGTGACCACATAGTGGTGGTAACCCAGGCAGCAGCTATCTTTTAATTAACAAATATAACCTCACTCTGGTGGCCACATGTCTATAGTCTCCAATAGTCTCCAGAGGACACATTCCCCCCCATCTCCAACCGCAGTGTGCAGTGCAGTCAGTGGGGAGTCAGTGGGGAGGGGGAGTAGAACCATGTGGAGACTGCTTTAATCGCATCGCCCCTTCCGCTAGAATAACTCAGAGTACTTTCTTGGCAAACGCGTCCAAGGATCAGGGGTTACTGCATGGTCGATCCTTCTGCGAGGTCCTTTCCATTCTGATTCAATCAATCTTTATTCCATCCACCGCCAAAATCAATTGTACTCCGCCAGAGGGGCTGGGCAGGGATGCTTGGTTAAGCCACGAGTCAGCCAGGGTCCTTCACTCAGGCTGGCCAGTTGAAGCCAACTCCCAATACTCTCAAATTACTTCCTGACTATGGCTCCTGACCCTCCTCTTATAGACCATTGATCTGGAAGGGATGCAGAGGTGAAAACATCTTAGACTTATCATGGAACTCCTCCATATTTTTCCCACTTTGTATTGACCTATCCATTCATTTCAGACCAGTGGCTGTAAAGTGAAGGAGAGGTGGAAAGGAAAGGAGACTACTGGCTGGATGCTCACAGAACGAGGAGAGGGGTCCGAGTACTGCTAATATGGAGACAGTGAGTAAATGATCTGGTTGGCAAGCCCATCCATCAAGTTAATTCCCTCCCCCTCCCCCACCCACCCCCCTGTTGATTGGCTAATAAACATCAAGGGAGTAGCTCAGTGGTACGCCCATTGTTAAGGTCATCTGATTTGTTGTGTGGTTAGGCCAAGAAACCTGTTTCATCTTTTTTTAATTCTGATGGTCCTATTTCAGTTTGATTTATTGAGCTGTATTGTAGATTGTATTGTAGTGTATTGCATATTGTATTGTAGATTGTATTGTAGTGTATTGTATATTGTATGGTAGATTATATTGTAGTGTATTAGATACTGTATTGTAGATTGTATTGTAGTGTATTGTATATTGTATGGTAGATTGTATTGTAGTGTATTAGATACTGTATTGTAGATTGTATTGTAGTGTATTAGATACTGTATTGTAGATTGTATTGTAGTGTATTAGATACTGTATTGTAGATTGTATTGTAGTGTATTGCATATTGTATGGTAGATTGTATTGTAGTGTATTGCATATTGTATGGTAGATTGTATTGTAGTGTATTGCATATTGTATGGTAGATTGTATTGTAGTGTATTAGATACTGTATTGTAGATTGTATTGTAGTGTATTAGATACTGTATTGTAGATTGTATTGTAGTGTATTGCATATTGTATGGTAGATTGTATTGTAGTGTATTGCATATTGTATGGTAGATTGTATTGTAGTGTATTAGATACTGTATTGTAGATTGTATTGTAGTTTAATGCATATTCTTTTGTAGATTGTATTGTAGTGTATTAGATACTGTATTGTAGATTGTATTGTAGTTTAATGCATGTTGTATTGTAGATTGTATTGTAGTGTATTGCATATTGTATGGTAGATTGTATTGTAGTGTATTGCATATTGTATGGTAGATTGTATTGTAGTGTATTAGATACTGTATTGTAGATTGTATTGTAGTTTAATGCATGTTGTATTGTAGATTGTATTGTAGTGTATTGCATATTGTATTGTAGATTGTATTGTAGTGTATTGCATATTGTATGGTAGATTGTATTGTAGTGTATTAGATACTGTATTGTAGATTGTATTGTAGTTTAATGCATGTTGTATTGTAGATTGTATTGTAGTGTATTAGATACTGTATTGTAGATTGTATTGTAGTGTATTAGATACTGTATTGTAGATTGTATTGTAGTGTATTAGATACTGTATTGTAGATTGTATTGTAGTGTATTAGATACTGTATTGTAGATTGTATTGTAGTGTATTAGATACTGTATTGTAGATTGTATTGTAGTTTAATGCATATTCTATTGTAGATTGTATTGTAGTGTATTGCATATTGTATGGTAGATTGTATTGTAGTGTATTGCATATTGTATGGTAGATTGTATTGTAGTGTATTGCATATTGTATGGTAGATTGTATTGTAGTGTATTAGATACTGTATTGTAGATTGTATTGTAGTGTATTGCATATTGTATGGTAGATTGTATTGTAGTGTATTGCATATTGTATGGTAGATTGTATTGTAGTGTATTGCATATTGTATGGTAGATTGTATTGTAGTGTATTGCATATTGTATGGTAGATTGTATTGTAGTGTATTAGATACTGTATTGTAGATTGTATTGTAGTGTATTGCATATTGTATGGTAGATTGTATTGTAGTGTATTGCATATTGTATGGTAGATTGTATTGTAGTGTATTGCATATTGTATGGTAGATTGTATTGTAGTGTATTGTATATTGTATTGTAGATTGTATTGTAGTGTATTAGATACTGTATTGTAGATTGTATTGTAGTGTATTGTATATTGTATTGTAGATTGTATTGTAGTGTATTGCATATTGTATGGTAGATTGTATTGTAGTGTATTGCATATTGTATGGTAGATTCTATTGTAGATTGTATTGTAGTGTATTAGATACTGTATTGTAGATTGTATTGTAGTGTATTAGATACTGTATTGTAGATTGTATTGTAGTGTATTAGATACTGTATTGTAGATTGTATTGTAGTGTATTAGATACTGTATTGTAGATTGTATTGTAGTGTATTAGATACTGTATTGTAGATTGTATTGTAGTTTAATGCATATTCTATTGTAGATGGTATTGTAGTGTATTGCATATTGTATGGTAGATTGTATTGTAGTGTATTGCATATTGTATGGTAGATTGTATTGTAGTGTATTGCATATTGTATGGTAGATTGTATTGTAGTGTATTAGATACTGTATTGTAGATTGTATTGTAGTGTATTGCATATTGTATGGTAGATTGTATTGTAGTGTATTGCATATTGTATGGTAGATTGTATTGTAGTGTATTGCATATTGTATGGTAGATTGTATTGTAGTGTATTGCATATTGTATGGTAGATTGTATTGTAGTGTATTAGATACTGTATTGTAGATTGTATTGTAGTGTATTGCATATTGTATGGTAGATTGTATTGTAGTGTATTGCATATTGTATGGTAGATTGTATTGTAGTGTATTGCATATTGTATGGTAGATTGTATTGTAGTGTATTGTATATTGTATTGTAGATTGTATTGTAGTGTATTAGATACTGTATTGTAGATTGTATTGTAGTGTATTGTATATTGTATTGTAGATTGTATTGTAGTGTATTGCATATTGTATGGTAGATTGTATTGTAGTGTATTGCATATTGTATGGTAGATTGTATTGTAGTGTATTGCATATTGTATGGTAGATTGTATTGTAGTGTATTAGATACTGTATTGTAGATTGTATTGTAGTGTATTGCATATTGTATGGTAGATTGTATTGTAGTGTATTGCATATTGTATGGTAGATTGTATTGTAGTGTATTGCATATTGTATGGTAGATTGTATTGTAGTGTATTAGATACTGTATTGTAGATTGTATTGTAGTTTAATGCATGTTGTATTGTAGATTGTATTGTAGTGTATTAGATACTGTATTGTAGATTGTATTGTAGTGTATTAGATACTGTATTGCATATTGTATTGCATGTTGTATTGTAGATTGTATTGTAGTTTAATGCATGTTGTATTGTAGATTGTATTGTAGTGTATTGCATATTGTATTGCATATTGTATGGTAGATTGTATTGTAGTGTATTGTATATTGTATGGTAGATTGTATTGTAGTGTATTAGATACTGTATTGTAGATTGTATTGTAGTGTATTGCATATTGTATTGCATATTGTATGGTAGATTGTATTGTAGTGTATTGCATATTGTATGGTAGATTGTATTGTAGTGTATTGTATATTGTATGGTAGATTGTATTGTAGTGTATTAGATACTGTATTGTAGATTGTATTGTAGTTTAATGCATGTTGTATTGTAGATTGTATTGTAGTGTATTGCATATTGTATTGCATGTTGTATTGTAGATTGTATTGTAGTGTATTGTATATTGTATGGTAGATTGTATTGTAGTGTATTAGATACTGTATTGTAGATTGTATTGTAGTGTATTAGATACTGTATTGTAGATTGTATTGTAGATTGTATTGTAGTTTAATGCATATTCTATTGTAGATTGTATTGTAGTGTATTGCATATTGTATGGTAGATTGTATTGTAGTGTATTAGATACTGTATTGTAGATTGTATTGTAGTGTATTAGATACTGTATTGTAGATTGTATTGTAGTGTATTAGATACTGTATTGTAGATTGTATTGTAGTGTATTAGATACTGTATTGTAGATTGTATTGTAGTGTATTGCATATTGTATGGTAGATTGTATTGTAGTGTATTAGATACTGTATTGTAGATTGTATTGTAGTGTATTAGATACTGTATTGTAGATTGTATTGTAGTGTATTAGATACTGTATTGTAGATTGTATTGTAGTGTATTAGATACTGTATTGTAGATTGTATTGTAGTTTAATGCATGTTGTATTGTAGATTGTATTGTAGTGTATTGCATATTGTATTGCATGTTGTATTGTAGATTGTATTGTAGTGTATTAGATACTGTATTGTAGATTGTATTGTAGTTTAATGCATGTTGTATTGTAGATTGTATTGTAGTGTATTGCATATTGTATTGCATGTTGTATTGTAGATTGTATTGTAGTGTATTAGATACTGTATTGTAGATTGTATTGTAGTGTATTGCATGTTGTATTGTAGATTGTATTGTAGTGTATTGTATATTGTATGGTAGATTGTATTGTAGTGTATTAGATACTGTATTGCATGTTGTATTGTAGATTGTATTGTAGTGTATTAGATACTGTATTGTAGATTGTATTGTAGTGTATTGCATATTGTATTGCATGTTGTATTGTAGATTGTATTGTAGTGTATTAGATACTGTATTGTAGATTGTATTGTAGTGTATTGCATGTTGTATTGTAGATTGTATTGTAGTGTATTGTATATTGTATGGTAGATTGTATTGTAGTGTATTAGATACTGTATTGCATGTTGTATTGTAGATTGTATTGTAGTGTATTAGATACTGTATTGTAGATTGTATTGTAGTGTATTGCATATTGTATTGCATGTTGTATTGTAGATTGTATTGTAGTGTATTAGATACTGTATTGTAGATTGTATTGTAGTGTATTAGATACTGTATTGCATGTTGTATTGTAGATTGTATTGTAGTGTATTGCATATTGTATTGCATGTTGTATTGTAGATTGTATTGTAGTGTATTAGATACTGTATTGTAGATTGTATTGTAGTGTATTAGATACTGTATTGCATGTTGTATTGTAGATTGTATTGTAGTGTATTAGATACTGTATTGTAGATTGTATTGTAGTGTATTAGATACTGTATTGCATGTTGTATTGTAGATTGTATTGTAGTGTATTGCATATTGTATTGCATGTTGTATTGTAGATTGTGTTAAGTATAATATTTTCCTTTTCTTTACTAGTCTGATATTCAACAGTAAATGTGCCGTTCCTAACTCCATAGAACCCTGCTCCACACACTTCCGACAGTATAGAATACAAACCCCATTGTCATTCAGCCCCAGTCTCAGGGCTCATACACAATACCTATACATCTTCTGGGATTGAAAGCCGACAAACCTGAGGTTCAACCCCATTCTCAGAAGCTCCACTCCTCCCTCACCTTGCACTTTCCACCCAGGCTAGATGTGGACACTGGCAGCTGAACAAATATGAGGCCTGTTTAATGAGCTCTATAAGAGAGCTGGAAGTGGCTGGTCTCCATGTTCTAACGCCCAGGAGTTATGGGACTACATGGGCCCTGCAAGACCTCCTGCCCAGACGGGACCTCCTGCCCAGACAAGACCTCCTGCCCAGACAGGACCTCCTGCCCTGTCTGAGCTCCACCTCTGGGTCTTTGGATGTCCAGAGGAATGGTGAATGAATGGATCATGATACTGATACTGATACCGGTATGTGGTAGTGTATGTTGTTTATAGTGTGTTGAGCTAGGTGACTGGGAATGAGTAAATGGTTTGGTGACTGGGAATGAGTAACATACCTTGAACTCTCTGTCTGTCCTCTGTCTGTCCAGCAGTCTGTCCAAAATCTGTCTTACCTACTACCTCTCTTTACATCTCTTTCCAAATGTCTCTCTCCTTCTCTCTCAACCAGGCAGAGGAGTCTCCTCCAGGCAGGGTACTGACTGGCCCCAGTCCCTCGGTTGAGCTGATTTTCCAGCAGCTAGCGAGCCATCCCCCAGAGAGCAAATAGAGGAGGCTGACTGGCCTTAGCCTTGGCCCTGCTCCAACACAAACACAGGGCCTTGAATCCTCATCACCCAGCCTCACACAGCCTCAGCCAGAACACTGCCTCTATTGTGAGAGAATGGAGGATGAGGGGAAGAGAGGAGGAGGGGAATAGAGTTGGATTCTTGATTAGGATACCTTAATGAGACTATCCTGTCACATTGCATGTTGGCCCCAGTCCAAGCACTACTATTCTGGCACGGCTCTTTAGTAACAATGAGAAGGAAAGGGACCATACGTTTAGGAGCCGCTGAGCTTCTTTGAAATATGCCATATCTCTCTCCAGTTATCTAAACATGCTGAACTAGCCTCGTGATTATTTGTCTGTCAGATATAAACAACTTGTTAGGGAGTAATTCATTAAGCATATGAGTAATGTAGTCACAATGGGTATTATAAAAAGGAACTCAATCTAATGGAAAATGTTTAATTTGTGTAGATATTCCTCAAGTATGTTATTTATGTCAATAGAAGACACTCAAGTCACTCATTATAACACATTCATTGAACCACATTTTCTAACAGACGCCTAAAATGTAAACAGACAAGGCACCAGTATACAATCTGGAATTCCAACCACTTGAAATATAATAATAGGCCCACACGTTCAAGCAATTACACAAATATTTTAAGTGTGGAATTGTAGACGAATAATTTGGCCCCATTGATTTCCCCTTCCTGAGTCTAAATGCAGAATGCCTCCCTCCAGTGAACAGTCACAGTGTGTGAGTGTGCGTGTGCGTCCGTGTGCGTGTGCGCGTGTGTGTGTGTGTGTGTGTGTGTGTGTGAGAGAGTGTGCGCGTGCGCGTGCGTGTGTGTGTGCGTGTGTGTCAGTGAGTAGGTTGGGTGGGACTGTACAGGTTCACTGACAACTGGAAATGGTTGTGGCTAAAGGTGTGGCTGCAGTGGATGCTAACCGTGCTAGGTGGTCGCAGTGCTAATGAAACTTCCAATATAACCTGAATCCAATGATCAATCTGTCAAGATATACTTCCTGTTGTATGTTATACCAAGACAGACAGAGAAAGAAACCACAATAATGTCTATATAATGTCCCACAGTTGACAGTGCATGTCAGAGCAAAAACCAAGCCATGGGGTCGAAGGAATTGTCCATATAACTCAGAGACAGGATTGTGTCGAGGCATATATCTGGGGAAGGGTACCAAAAACTGTCTGCAGCATTGAAGGCCCCCAAGAACAAAGTGGCCTTCATCATTCTTAAATGGAAGAAGTTTGGCACTACCAAGACTCTTGCAAGAGCTGGCAATCGGGGGAGAAATCAGGGGATAAGGGCCTTGTACAGGGAGGTGACCAAGAACCCGATGGTCACTATGACAGAGCTCCAGAGTTCCTCTGTGGAGATGGGAGAACCTTCCAGAAGCACTCCTCTGCAGCACTCCACCAATCAAGCCTTTATGGTAGAGTGGCCAGACAGAAGCCACTCCTCAGTAACAGGTACGTGACAGCCCGCATGGAGTTTGCCAAAAGGCACCTAAAGGACTCTCAGATCATGAGAAACAAGATTCTCTGGTCTGATGAAACCAAGATTGAACTCTTTGGCCTGAATGCCAAGCGTCAAGTCTGGAGGAAACCTGGCACCATCCCTACGGTGAAGCATGGTGGTGGCAGCATCATGCTGTGGTGATGTTTTTCAGTGGCAGGGCCTGGTTTGGATCAAGCGGAAAGATGAACGGAGCAAAATACAGAGAGATCCTTGATGAAAACCTGCTCCAGATCGCTCAGGAAGGTTCTCCTTCCAACAGGACACCGACCCTAAGCACAGAACCACGACAATGCAGATGTAGCTTCGCAACAAGTCTCTGAATGTCCTTGAGTGGCCCAGCCAAAGCCTTTACATGAAACCGATTGAACATCTCTGGAGAGACATGAAAATAACTGTGCAGCAACGCTCCCCATCCAACCTGACAGAGCTTGAGAGGATCTGCAGAGAATAATGGAAGAAACTCCCCAAATACAGGTGTGCCAAGCTTGTAGCGTCATACCCAAAAATTGCTGTAATCGCTGCCAAAGGTGCTTCAACATAGGCAACCAAAGGTGATTCAACAAAGTACTGAGTAAAGGGTCTGAATACTTATTTAAATGCTTTGTCAATATAGGGTATTGTGTGTAGATTGAAACATTTAATCCATTTTAGAATAAAGCTGTTACATAACAAAATGTGGAAAAAGTCAAGGGGTCTGAATACATTTCGATTGCACTGTATCTATATCAGACTCTCTCTCTCTCTGTCATGCCCTGACCTTAGAGAGCCTTTTTATTTCGCTATTTGGTTAGGTCAGGGTGTGATTTGGGTGGGCATTCTATGTTTTCTGTTTCTTTGTTTTTGGCCGGGTATGGTTCCCAATCAGAGACAGTTGTCTATTTATTTTCTGTGAGTGTTTGTGTGTAATTATTTATTTTCTGTGTGTTTGTGTGTAATTATTTATTTTCTGTGTGTTTGTGTGTAATTATTTATTTTCTGTGTGTTTGTGTGTAATTATTTATTTTCTGTGTGTTTGTGTGTAATTATTTATTTTCTGTGTGTTTGTGTGTAATTATTTATTTTCTGTGTGTTTGTGTGTAATTATTTATTTTCTGTGTGTGTTTGTGGGTAATTATTTATTTTCTGTGAGTGTTTGTGGGTAATTATTTATTTTCTGTGAGTGTTTGTGTGTAATTATTTATTTTCTGTGTGTGTTTGTGGGTAATTATTTATTTTCTGTGAGTGTTTGTGTGTAATTATTTATTTTCTGTGAGTGTTTGTGTGTAATTATTTATTTTCTGTGTGTTTGTGTGTAATTATTTATTTTCTGTGTGTTTGTGTGTAATTATTTATTTTCTGTGTGTGTTTGTGGGTAATTATTTATTTTCTGTGAGTGTTTGTGGGTAATTATTTATTTTCTGTGAGTGTTTGTGTGTAATTATTTATTTTCTGTGTGTGTTTGTGGGTAATTATTTATTTTCTGTGAGTGTTTGTGTGTAAGTATTTATTTTCTGTGTGTGTTTGTGTGTAATTATTTATTTTCTGTGAGTGTTTGTGGGTAATTATTTATTTTCTGTGAGTGTTTGTGTGTAATTATCTATTTTCTGTGAGTGTTTGTGTGTAATTACTTATTTTCTGTGAGTGTTTGTGTGTAATTATTTATTTTCTGTGAGTGTTTGTGTGTAATTATTTATTTTCTGTGAGTGTTTGTGTGTAATTATTTATTTTCTGTGAGTGTTTGTGTGTAATTATTTATTTTCTGTGAGTGTTTGTGGGTAATTATTTGTTTTCTGTGAGTGTTTGTGGGTAATTATTTGTTTTCTGTGAGTGTTTGTGGGTAATTATTTGTTTTCTGTGAGTGTTTGTGGGTAATTATTTATTTTCTGTGAGTGTTTGTGTGTAATTATTTATTTTCTGTGAGTGTTTGTGTGTAATTATTTATTTTCTGTGAGTGTTTGTGTGTAATTATTTATTTTCTGTGAGTGTTTGTGGGTAATTATTTGTTTTCTGTGAGTGTTTGTGTGTAATTATTTATTTTCTGTGAGTGTTTGTGGGTAATTATTTGTTTTCTGTGAGTGTTTGTGGGTAATTATTTATTTTCTGTGAGTGTTTGTGTGCCCCACGGTTGCGTCATGTTCGGTTTCTGTTTACCTGTTTCTTTGTGAAGGTTTCACTTCATTAAAGATGTGGAATTACATGCACGCTGCGCCTTGGCTTATTTATGACAGGGAGTTCGAAGACAGCGATCATGATGCTCTCCCTCTGCAGTATGCTGTACTCCTACATTCAACAACCCAAATCCATTCCTAGATCACAGCTACATTCATTTACTACCACACCACTGTTACAGGTCAAGGATTTGTACTAGTTTAGGTAGAGGGATGTCAACCTCCTCTACCTTACCATAGACATTGAGTATTCCCTAAATAATGAAGAGTCAAGGTCATTTTGGATGTTCATATAGTTGAACACCCTCACTGTGCTGATGTGTAACTTCTCCCTCTCAGACAGTGAAGGAAATGACTGGTTTGGACCAGAAATGTCTCTCTTTTCCTCCAGCAAGGCCGTTGGTAAAACAGAAGGCCCCCTCAAGGTCAGAGAGGCACACACTGCTCCAAGGGCAACAGAGAGTGGGGGAGCAATGTGTGGGCTGTGAAGGGGAGAGGGCCACACCCTGGCCCCCATCCAGCAACAGATAGGTCTGGGGCCAGTAGGGAGAGAAAGAGAGAGAGATAGGGTGGGTAAGTGTGGACTGGGGAAGCAGCTATTTCTCCCAGGGTGTGCAACTGTTTCAGTGCTCAACATCTTGGACATTTACTAATATCAATGTTAACCTTAACTAGCATAAAGGTTGTCACACCATCAAGATCATCTTGCTTCTGATAAAAATGATTTATCTGGATGGCCTCAATGACAACCTGTCGTAAATCAAATTTAAATGTATGTCATTATACCAACTGTGGGCTCCCCTATTGGTAGAAGCTGAACATGCTTCTGTTCCTCCAGAGTCCCTCAGCTTCAATGTGAGAAATCATTATTCCATCCTGACCTTTGCCTAATTAGAGATAATTAACTAATAAAGGGCCCCGCGAGACCACAGAGCTGCATGGAACAGAGATAGAGAGTGAAAGAGATTGAGAGAGAGAGAGCGAGTGAGAGAGTTAGACCCAAGACACTGAGTTCAATAGGATAATGGAGAGCACAGATAACTAATTCACTGAATAACCCGAGACATTAGAAAATCAGAGTGCATGGTGACAAAATTTTAAAGGGATGACAAAATAATCAATGGAGAGAAAGAGAGGGAGGAGAGGAATCTTCCTGGATAGATTTTATGCCCCATAGCTCTAGTGCATCACATCTTTGATAAAATATCCTCTCTTCTCCATGGAGGATCCCAGAGTAGAGGAGAAATGTCCATTGCTCTGAGAACCACTCTCTGAGTTAAAATAGGAATTGGGGATTTGGCTGATGAGTTGGACTCTAATGTCTCTCTAACAAACTGGGCTAATTAACAACACATAGCTCCATAGTCTCCATAGCTAAGCTCCCTTCATTCACTCATAGAGTTGAGTCCTCCCAGGAGTGAAGACCTTAACAAACAGGTTTAATAGTCCAGACCTTCATAATCTTAACCTCCTCCCTCCTAGTCCAGTGGGACTGTTCAGTCTGTTCAGAGCATTGACCACAGAGCAAATATGAGTAATTTGTATACTCTTCTACTGGGAGCCATAACAACTACACGGGGAGGATTTACTTTATGTAATTACTGTTGATACATATCTAAGAAAAACACATGCTGCGACAGAGAGAGAGAAAGAGAGATGGAGGGAGAGAGAGAGAGAGAGAGAGAGAGAGAGAGAGAGATTGATTCGAAGTGATCTATCCCAGGCTTTGGCGGTTAGAGACCTCAGTAGAGAGACTATGAGGCAATCACACAGCTTTCAAAATGCTCCCAGCAAATTTACTCACATGGAAAATGAAGCAGAGACGGCATTCTGTCCCCCTAAAGACTTAAAGATATATGAATGCTTTTGCAATTACTATGGGTCAAGTCCTGAACTGAGATAGCCGTACATACCTACACTTTTGGGCGCAATTCAGCCCCTTATCATTTGTATTTAACTGCCTTTAATGCTATAAGATGTTGCCAATGACCAAGTGGTTACCATGTTTATTGCTGATAATATCAAGGTAATAGAGACTATCCAATAAAATACTTGAGATAAATTCCGCAGCACATCAAAATGCCTGGGTAGAAAAGAGAGAAGGGGTAGGTCTAATTAGAAGTCTAATTAGGTGATATCTGCTAATGCCAGAGATTGTGTGATGTTGGTGTGCCTGCTTGAGTGTGTTTGCGAGTGTGTGCGTGTTGTATGTGTGCATGTGTGGGTGGGTGTGTGAGAGAGAGTGTGTGCGTGCGTGTGTGTGTACTAAGTGATATATGAGCTGTGGTGTGGTTGAGAGAGCTCCGTCGACAGCTGCTCACTGCCATTCACACCTGAGAGGGCCCGTGTCCTGATGAGAATTAATGTACTCTGACATCCTCTGGGTCTCCCCCGGCCCCCAGAGGCCCTAATGAAGAAATACAACCTTGCCATAGAGAAGGGGGACACAGCAGAGGGGCCCCACGGGCCTACAGAGAGAGAGAGGGCAGAGAGAGAGTGGGGAGAAGAGAGGGGAGAGGAGAGGGCTTGGAGAAAGGAGAGAGGAGAGGTTAGGGACACAGTGGAGAAGAGGGTAGGGAGAGAGGGGAGAGGAGAGGGCTGGGAGAAAGGAGAGAGGAGAGGGTAGGGACACAGTGGAGAAGAGGGTAGGGAGAGAGGGGGAGAAGAGAGGGCAGTAAAAGGGGTGACCTGCGAGCATAGGGAGAGATGGGAGAGGAGAAAAGAGAGTGTAGTGAGAGAAGAGAGTATAATAAGAGTGCAGGGAGTGAGTGAAGAGTAGAAGGCAGGAGGAGTGAGCCAGGAAATAGGGAAGAGAGGGAAGGGTGAAAGTGTAAAAGAGAGGAGAGGGAGAGGGAGAGAGGAGAGAGAGACATGTAGCTCATGTGAAGAGATCCAGATACTATACAGGTGTGGACATGGTTTTCCACTTGATGCTGTTTGCTTATTTCTATCTTCTGAAATATGAATCACGATGCAGCTTTACCTTAGTTTTGTTTACGTTTTCGCGTCTCTTTACATAGACATAATGGAAGTATATAATTTCCTGTCCTGGGAGGCTGTTTTTATAGAAAAAACAACAATACATAATTCGTCACAGAACGCCTGAGACTGAATGTGTGACCCTAAATAGGAACACGGGTGACACTACTACCCCTCTGCCGGCCAATAGAGGGGTAGTGGGTGGTCAGGGGGGGCGAGGATAACCTCTCAGAATCAGCCATGTTCTAATTGGGAGGGTCATACATGGAGCGGTCACAGGGCCTGTGTATCGGGACCCCTCGTTTGTCATTAGATAAGAACCATACCAGTTTGGGAGTCTCAAGTAATGTTTTCACAACACCAATTAAAATATGTCTGGCGCAGGGGAGGATATCATTTGAATGGCAAAATATCACTTAAGAGACAGATGGTAAATGTAAATGGTGATGTTGTGCATATGACTTTCCCAATCTCTCAATAGGCCACAGATTCAGGGCAGGAAGAAAAAAACAGTACTATAGTGCTTCAACCTCAACCCCTCCTCTCTCTCCCTACTTCCCTCTCTCTCTCTCCCTCCCTGCTGTTCACACCCACCCACATCCTTCCCTCAGTCTGTTAGTCTCAAACAAAGAGCAGCATATCAAGTTTCTAGCGCCCGACCAGCAGGGTCACTTTCACCTAATCTGACTGAGGGGAGGAGGATGGAGGACAGGGGAGATGTGGAATCATTATGGGGAGAGAGATGGGGAGAGAGAGAGAGAGAGAGAGAGAGAGAGAGAGAGAAAGAAAGAGAGGGAGAGTGAGAGAGAAACGAGAGAGAGAGATGTAGGGAGAGAGATGTAGGGAGGATGAGTGGATGAATATGTATTAGAACATGGGAATAGGGGTCAAAAGGAGAGAGAGAGGACAAGGAGATGTTGTGGGGAGGGAAGAGGGAGGATAGAAAGAGGAGGAAGGTGTGGGAGCTGGCTGGCTGGCTGGCTGCTGACCAAGCCAAGGGGCCTGGGGATCTGGCATGGACACGGGTCTGCTCTGCCTGTGGGCAGCCAGCGGCTAGCAGGTCTCTGGGGCTCTCTTAAGGTGGCTAGGCTAGAGGACCCGACCAGAGGACGCCCAGGGCCCCTGCCCTTTCATGCCAGCAGGAGCAGCCTTTGGCTTTCTCCCTCCTCCCCTCCCTCCCCAATGGCGACCAGCTGTCCCTCCACCCGCAAACCACCAGGACACGGCAGGAAGTGAATCGCTGACCCAGACTGAATTCCAGGTGAGCGCCTCTGGCCACGGTGTGACGTCAGTACAACCCACAATGTCTATTATTAGCGACTTTCAGATGCTCTGCTCTCATGTCCGCCTGTCCGTCTGCTCAGGGGTCCTGGGAAGGGTGTCCTAGATAAAGCCTGTAACAAACATAAGCATTGGCTCAGAGTTTTTTTTTTTTTTTTGAGGGTGGCCAACCGCCTGCCTGTGTGCTACCGTACCGTACCTAATTTGAATGTAATTTCAGCCTCTCTGTACGTGCGAGACGGCATACCTCGCCAGGACGCCTGCGTCAGAGTTTGGCTCTGGAGTTAATCCCTGTAAATTACAGTGTAACTGCATCTCTCTCTGGAAAGGCACGGTGGCCACGGAGACCATGTCCCATTCCACCCACACGGAAGAGAAAAGCCTAAAAATGCCTTGTACTATAAACTTAGTTAAATTTGGAGATGATTTACTAGCTACAGGCCCATGGCTCTAAGTACAAGAAAAAGGCAGGTGCAGCCCTCTTTTCTGTTCATGATTGTAATGCTTAAATAGGGAAATGGGAGGTATGGGAAACGGTATGTGCTGGGGTGATCAGAAGTCGACTACATTTTATTTTCAAACAAGTTGGAATATCCCGTGTCAGTTAAATCCCCTAAAAATGCTTGGGGTTGAATGGCCAAAATCACTGATTTACTTGCTAAAGTATTAAACAAAAGTGATTCCTCCACTTTTGGTGTATTTCATAAATAACAAATGTGTTTGCCTATCCCTCTTTTTCACACATCAATTGAATTTGTCAAAGGTAGAAATAAGTCAACGTCCAGTGGGGAGCTGTACCGTAGGAAGGAAGGGGGGAGGAGGTGAGAGCGAGGGGGATGGGCGAAGGGGGTAACGCTTTACTCTCAAAGTGGAATGTTTGGACAGAACTTTCTCTTCCATCCTCCATTAAAATTCCCACACATTTCTGTCCAAACAGTCCCTTCAAAGTCCCTGTCAAACATGTATGTACATCAGAAACTCACTTACCCAGCCATCCTGTGGGCAAATATTACTTCCAGCTGAGCAAACACGGCCAGACAGAACAAGCCATACATCACAGACAACCTCTATTTTCTTACTTTAAATTGGTCAAATCCCATACACAGCATAAACACATATCTACTCCAGCCCAGGCTAGCTAGACTCTGACTTTCATCTGGTAACCTTACCCTACCTTTACACTTCAAAAACAAACGGATGTACCTAGCAAATTAAAGGATGCAGTTGTTTGGTCAAATATGTCATTTCTCACCAATCAGATCAATTACTGATGGAATTCTAACCAGGGGACGTTGGAGTGGAAACACTTGGACTGTAATTTCAATTCAAGGCTACATCTCTGACTGTAATCGTAATACAATCATCTTGATGTACTGTATATTGACAGGCCAGGGTCCCCATGTAGACCCCTCACATTAACAACATAATGGCAGAAAAACTCCTGTAATGACACATTAGTGAGAACTACCTTCATTTCAAATCAAATCAAATCAAATGTTATTTGTCACATACACATGGTTAGCAGATGTTAATGCGAGTGTAGCGAAATGCTTGTGCTTCTAGTTCCGACAATGCAGTAATAACCAACAAGTAATCTAACTAACAATTCCAAAACTACTGTCTAATACACAGTGTAAGGGGATAAAGAATATGTACATAAAGATATATGGATGAGTGATGGTACAGAGCAGCATAGGCAAGATACAGTAGATGGTATCGAGTACAGTATATACATATGAGATGAGTATGTAAACAAAGTGGCATAGTTAAAGTGGCTAGTGATACATGTATTACATAAGGATGCATTAGATGATATAGAGTACAGTATATAGGTATACATATGAGATGAATAATGTAGGGTATGTAAACATTATATTAGGTAACATTGTTTAAAGTGGCTAGTGATATATTTTACATCATTTCCCATCAATTCCCATTATTAAAGTGGCTGGAGTTGAGTCAGTGTGTTGGCAGCAGCCACTCAATGTTAGTGGTGGCTGTTTAACAGTCTGATGGCCTTGAGATAGAAGCTGTTTTTCAGTCTCTCGGTCCCAGCTTTGATCCACCTGTACTGACTTCGCCTTCTGGATGATAGCGGGGTGAACAGGCAGTGGCTGGGGTGGTTGTTGTCCTTGATGATCTTTATGGCCTTCCTGTAACATCGGGTGGTCTAGGTGTCCTGGAGGGCAGGTAGTTTGCCCCCGGTGATGCGTTGTGCAGACCTCACTACCCTCTGGAGAGCCTTACGGTTGTGGGCGGAGCAGTTGCCGTACCA
Organism: Oncorhynchus mykiss; assembly: GCF_057628025.1. NCBI lineage: Eukaryota > Metazoa > Chordata > Actinopteri > Salmoniformes > Salmonidae > Oncorhynchus > Oncorhynchus mykiss. Next base: position 21,760,324 of record NC_143047.1, on the reverse strand, counting down.
GGCGGTGATAAAGCCCGCCAGGATGCTCTCGATTGTGCATCTGTAGAAGTTTGTGAGTGCTTTTGGTGACAAGCCGAATTTCTTCAGCCTCCTGAGGTTGAAGAGGCGCTGCTGAGCCTTCTTCACGATGCTGTCTGTGTGAGTGGACCAATTCAGTTTGTCTGTGATGTGTATACCGAGGAACTTAAAACTTACAACCCTCTCCACTACTGTTCCATCGATGTGGATAGGGGGGTGTTCCCTCTGCTGTTTCCTGAAGTCCACAATCATCTCCTTAGTTTTGTTGACGTTGAGTGTGAGGTTATTTTCCTGACACCACACTCCGAGGGCCCTCACCTCCTCCCTGTAGGCCGTCTCGTCATTGTTGGTAATCAAGCCTACCACTGTAGTGTCGTCCACAAACTTGATGATTGAGTTGGAGGCGTTTCAAACAATTTCCTCCGATATACAAACGGACATCAAGGTTTGGCCTTAATTGGTTTAAGTGCAGGGTTGTGGAATAACCAAATGACCCTCTAGACGCCAGTTTCATATAATAATTATGTACTTGTGGGTAAGGTGCACTTTGACCCCTGGGGAGAGGGTCATAACTGTAAGTGTGGCCCCAGGCCTCTGAGTGATTAGAGATCCCATGTTAGACCAAACCTACGCATAGGTGATCATATTATTATTAAAAACCACAGCAGGGGGTAAATATAGGCTGTGTCAACGATTACAACTGGAGACACAGACAGACCATCTCTTGGGTTACCATAACGATTAGAGAAGCCCACTATATTACAATAGCACCTGGGCACTTTCATAATTTTGACTGAATTACTATCTGGCACAGCTGTAGCTGTACCTCTCACTAAGAGGCTAGCACTCTCTCCAGGATGGTAGAGCTCCTCTATAGCATTGAGTTTCATGTGGTGTCCATGTGTTGTGAACTATTGAAGCCTCTTTTAAAAATCGAATAAACACATGGAGATCTATGTAAGTTATTGGCACAGAGAAGATTTACATTTTAGTCATTTAGCAGACAAGCTTATCCAGAGCGACTTACAGTAGTGAGTGATTGAATACATTTTCATACTTTTTTTACCATACTGGTCCCCCATGGGAATCAAACCCACAACCCTGGCATTGCAAGTGCCTTGCTCTTCCAATTGAGGCACACAAGACCCTGTAAATGAAACAGAACAGGTTATACAAATGGAGACATGCTATTATAAGACTTGTTATTACTATGGTAATCATGACTGGGCCTGGAGGGCTTTGTAAGTGACATAGCCTTACACTTTCAACAATGACAGCAAAGCACCTCGATCAACCTGTGTGGATACTGGATTATTCTGAACGGCTGTCTCTTGAAAGATAGCTTCAGCGTGGTGCTTCTGTTTGGCTGAGCAGAGATGTGGTGATACGCTGTGTATGAGAGAGTTATGACTTTACCTAGTACATTGTTTATGTGCACTAGGGGGAAAGGAGGGGTTCACTTTGTGCACATTTATCATAAAACACAAGGACCGGAATGTAAAATGGCTTCTTCCTTCAGCCTCAATGTCTGTGATGGAGTCGAACATAAAGTTGCCAGATAAATTATGTATGAGCACACCATAGAAAATATGACAGAGAGCCTCTTAGCTCTCCAGGCTGTCAGCCATTACACCATAAGCACCCTTTATACACAGTTCACTATTTGTTTACAGTCAAACTCAATCAATATTTATGTTAAATTATAGCTCAATATCTACTCCACACGGACACGTTATCTGGCTAGTATCCACAATAATCACAGAGGCACATTGAAACTGCAGTACTTCCCTTCTATCTCCCTTTCACCTATCCTACATTTAAAGCAACACTCAACACTATCACATCAGTGAGGAAGAGCTCCACCATGGCAACGTAACTAAACATCAGGACATCCCTCTTCTCCTTTGCATCGCACTTTACTCTGCGTGTACTCTCCAGGTGACATAAATAAACCTATACAGTACATCCATCCCTCCTAAGGGGACGAGAGGAGAGAAGAGGGGGCCTCTGTCGGTATACACTCCGCCAATGGCAGTGTTTAGCAGGTGACAAATAGTGTTTCCCAAGCTGTGCGTGTTATAGGCGGGCCCAGACGGCCCAGTAGACGCCTCACTCAGATGGGTTGATGAATGGAGGAGGGGGCCCCGACAGGCAGGTTTATTTTTATTACATCTGTCATCGCTCTACCTTATCCACATCTCCACCGAGAGCAGGGAGATCCATCACTCACCTCTGGGAGCGGGACTGGGAGGATGGAGAATCATAGGAGAGACACAGGAACTCTGGTGGTCTGTAGTGCTGAAGCTGAGGTGAGGTTGATAAAGGTGCAGAATGATATGGGACTGGAAGGAAGAGAAGAAGAGAACCTCGTTAAGGTTGTCAAATGTATTTCCTCTAAGATTTTGATCAACACAACCTTTGTTGGAGCAGGCTGTGGTGCTACCATAGTGTCAACTATAGGGAAAAGTGTCTCACTATTTTTGGACAGCGAGGGTCTATTTCAAGCATACAGGCCCTATATCAGATTGTGTGGAAATATGATAGCTATTAGAGTTTGTGATCTGGGATGAAAACTGTTCTTCACAACCCAGGTCAGAACTGATTTTAGAAGATATGATACACATGAAGATGGAGTTGAATAGAGAAAATAGGGGGCTGTTGTCTAACATACGTACATCCATCCTCCTACATATTAAAACCTTGCCCAGGAAATGAAATGTATCATCTGGAAACAGAGGAGATGAATAGAGCATGTTAAAACCACTAAAGTGATAGAGGTGAACGATTAGATAGATGACCGGCTTTCTATTTCCTCAGAAAAGACAAGGAGATGGAGGGAGAAACGGAGGGAGGGAGAGGGTGAAAAAGAAAGAGAAGGGGAGGTAAGGAATAATGGAAAGCAGAAAGCAAAGTCATTTAGAGGCTGTCAAAGGACATTCTCAGAGAGAGAGAGAGAGAGAGAGAAAAGCAGCGAGCGTTCACTGTTTAACTTTGCTCTAACTGCTGAGCGAGCAGCACCAAAAGCACAGGTGACAGTGCTAACAGCAAGTGGCAAAATAGCCTCCAATATCGTTTTATCGTCTCCCACTTCTAACTAGGGAAATGTATGATGGAAAAAAAGAAAACATTTGTTTCTTTATTTGGCTTGCATCTTAGTGTACTTTATCTATTTGACAGTGAAAAAGGAAGTCACAGAAAAGGAGGGAGAGGAGGAAAGGGGGGTGGGTACTCCTTTTTTAAAGAATGATTCATGAACCGTGGGCTGGATAGCTCATGAGTCAACACTGTACTGCGGGGTGTCTTTGGGGGCGCGCTCAGAGAGGGGGTGTATCAATAGGTGATAAATCTCCCTGCATTCCCTAGGTGAGGGCTCAACAGAGAGCAACTAGCTAGTGTCCTCACAGGTAGTACTAGGCATCCTATCCTCACTACTATAGTACAGATACAGTTACATGTGCCACCACATCACCAACACACTCCCTACATACACACACCATCCTATTCCTAACACCGCCACCTCACCAACACACTCCCTACATACACACACCATCCTATTCCTAACACCACTACCTCACCAACACACTCCCTACATACACACACCATCCTATTCCTAACACCACTACCTCACCAACACACTCCCAACATAGACACACCATCCTATTCCTAACAGCACCACCTCACCAACACACTCCCTACATACACACACCATCCTAATCCTAACACCACTACCTCACTGACACACTCCCTACATACACACACCACCCTATTCCTAACACCACTACCTCACCAACACACTCCCTACATACACACACCATCCTACTCCTACTAACACACACCATCCTATTCCTAACACCACTACCTCACCAACACACTCCCTACATACACACAGCATCCTACTCCTACTAACACACTACCTCACCAACACACTCCCTACATACACACACCATCCTATTCCTAACACCACTACCTCACCAACACACTCCCTACATACACACAGCATCCTACTCCTACTAACACACTACCTCACCAACACACTCCCTACATACACACACCATCCTATTCCTAACACCACTACCTCACCAACACACTCCCTACATACACACACCATCCTATTCCTAACACCACTACCTCACCAACACACTCCCTACATACACACAGCATCCTAATCCTAATAACACACCACCTCACCAACACACTCCCTACATACACACACCATCCTATTCCTAACACCACTACCTCACCAACACACTCCCTACATACACACAGCATCCTACTCCTACTAACACACTACCTCACCAACACACTCCCTACATACACACACCATCCTATTCCTAACACCACTACCTCACCAACATACTCACTACATTCACAGAGCATCCTACTCCTAACATCACTACCTCATGTACAGTACATGGCTTGGTGAGGTCACATAGACCATGACTTATAAAGAGGTAGAATAATCACAAAGAGGAAGAAGGAGAAGATGAAACAAGACATGATTAAGGGATGGCTGGAGAGACAGATGAAAAGATGAAAAGCCAGACCGACTTTGAGGCCTTAGCCTGGCTTTCACCTTGTCATATGTCGAGTTGGCCACAATCAAATTAAGAGGAGGTGAGATGAGCCCGACTCTTTTCCACTCAAACAAGCAAAGAGACACATTGTGACCCATTTAATGGCAATGGAGAGGTTTTTAATGGTGACGGCATGAGACAGATTTAATGTAGTGACTTAATACTGTGACCTCTCACCTCTTCCTCAGGCTCCAGGGTGAACCACCATTATGCGATCAAAAATCCTTGCCTCCTGAGAGGCCAGAGGGAGACCATGTATAGTTAAGGTCACACAGGGCCTATGGGAAATGAAGTGTGGACTCACTGGGCCAAACATCAGTGTCCCATGCTTTTATCCAGGTCAGAACTGAACCTAACTACCTGTTTGTTGACTGTCAAACGTTAAAGTGCCATCTGTTTTTGGCTTATAATGCAAGGTTTCCGTTAGCCCGCAATTGCCAGCATTAGGCTAATAAAATAAATGAAAAGCCTATAAATAAAACTGTTGCAGGGAGAGAAAAAAATCCAATTGCAAAATTATGCATTTTATTAATTGATGGAAATTCCAGTCGATGGAAATACATTTGATCGTCATGCTTATCGGTCTATAGGTTAATTTGTATAATTTAGTGGAATTAAATTGGCTTGTGTGTATTTTCGTTAGTCATCATCTATCTCATTCATCGACCACAACTATGACACGCCGACAGCATACAGAGCCTATTTTGAGCGGGATTTCTCCTGCTGCTCCTCAGTTGGTTGCTGCTGGAATAAAACCTGCTTTTATAAGCCCATTCATTGCGCAACAATTGTAAATGTAATCAGGTGTTAATTAACCGTTTTGGTGAACGATTAAAAATAGCTACTATTTAGATTTCTCAACTGGCAATTGAAGCTCACCTCCCATTCACCATTCAAGTGCAGGCAACAGGCTATCAGTGCGTTACCCACCACTTTACAATGAGAGCTGGAGGCAGAATGCATTTTGAAAACAAACTTAATTGTTTGCCACCTGAATGTTTTATTTCGTATTATGAGGTATGTCTTACCTTTCTTCAAAGTAGCCTATAGCAAAAATCTGACCAAGGAATTATTTTAAAAATACTTTATAGGCGGCAAGTTTCAAGTTTGAGGACGCTTACAATTTATCTGACAATTTCTACCATTCTACGTACCAGTTATGATTTTCATATGCGCATTTTCTTGGAACAGTTTCATAACGTTTTTGTTTCTCAAAATCATTGTTATGTGGTTAATCATAAAAATCTCAAAGTTAAAAGTCAACTAATGCGAGATCACCAGCTTCTGGACACATTGATACACCGTTATCCATTTGTGACAAAAGAAAATGAGCGCATGGAAATGCCAATGCAGCAGTACGCCTCTTTCACACCAAGAATTGGTGATTATCGAGGGGGAGATTTTTCAAATAGCTTACTGTGAGGAACTATAGTTTAAATATAGACTACATGTAAAAGTTTGTGGACACCTGTTCATCGCACATCTCATTCCAAAATAATGGGCATTAATGTGGAGTTGGTCCCCCCTTTGCTGCTATAACAGAGGAGTTGACTCCTCTTGGAAGGCTTTCCACTAGATGTTGGAACATTGCTGCGGGGACTTGCTTCCATTCAGCCACAAGAGCATTAGTAAGGTCGGGCACTGATGTTGGGCGGTTAGGCCTGGCTCGCAGTCGGCGTTCCAATTCATCCCAAAGGTGTTTGATGGGGTTGAGGTCAGGGCTCTTTGCAGGCCAGTCAAGTTCTTCCACACCAATCTCGACAAAACATTTCTGTATGGACGTCGCTTTGTGCACAGGGAATTGTCACACTGATTGAGGAAAGGGCCTTCCCCAAACTGTTGCCACAAAGTTGGAAGCACAGAATGTCATTGTATGCTCTTCAGTAAGGCCATTCTACTGCCAATGTTTGTCTATGGAAACTGCATGGTTGTGAGCTCAATTTTAGACAACTGTCAGCAACAGGTGTGGCTGAGCAGCCAAATCTACTGATTTGAAGGGGTATGTACAGTGCATTCAGAAAGTATTCAGACCCCTTCCCTTTTTCCACATTTTGTTTTTGTTACAGCCTTATTCTAAAATGGATTAAATACTTTTTTTACTCATCAATCTACACACAATAACCCATAACAACTAAGCAAAAACATTTTAGATATTTCTTTTTGCACATTTCTTAAAAATAAAAAACAGAAATACCTTATTTACATAAGTATTCTGACGCTTTGCTATGAAAATTGAAATTGAGCTCAGGTTTAACCTGTGTCCGTTGATCATCCTTGAGATGTTTCTACAACTTGATTTGAGTACACCTGTGGTAAATTCAATTGATTGGTCATGATTTGGAAAGGCACACACCTGTCTATTTATGGTCCCACAGTTGACAGTGCATGTCAGAGCAAAAAACAAGCCATGAGGTTGAAGGAATTGTCCGTAGAGCTCCAAGACAGGATTGTGCCAAGGCACAGATCTGAGGATGGGTACCAACACATTTCTGCAGAATTAAAGGTCCCCAAGAACACAGTGGCCATCATTATTAAATGAAAGAAGTTTGGAACCACTAAAATTCTTCCTAGAGTTGGCCAAACTGAGCAATCGGGGGAGAAGGGCCTTGGTCAGGTAGGTGACCAAGATCCCGATGGTCACTATGACAGAGCTCCAGAGTGCCTCTGTGGAGATGGGAGAACCTTCCAGAAGTACACCTGTCTGTGCAGCACTCCACCGATCAGGCCTTTTTTCTAGAGTGGCCAGACGGAAGCCACTCCACAGTAAAATGCACGTGACAACACGCTTGGAGTTTGCCAAAAGGCATCTAAAGACTCTTAGACCACAATAAACTAGATTCTCTGGTCTGAATTCCAAACATCGCGTCTGGAGGAAACCTGGCACCATCCTTACGATGAAGCATGGTGGTGGCATCATCTTGCTGTGGGGATGTTTTTCAGCAGCAAGGACTGGGAGACCAGTCAAGCGGAAAGATGAACGGCGCAAAATACAGAGAGATCCTTGTTTACATACACTAAGTTGACTGTGCCTTTAAACAGCTTCGAAAAATTCCAGAAAATTATGTCATGGCTTTAGAAGCTTCTGATAGGCTAATTGACATCCTTTGAGTCAATTGGAGGTGTACCTGTGGATGTACTTCAAGGCCTACCTTCAAACTCAGTGCCTCTTTGCTTGACATCATGGGAAAATCAAAAGAAATTAGCCAAGACCTCAGAAAACAATTGTAAACCTTCACCAGTCTGGTTCATCGTTGGGAGCAATTTCCAAACGCCTGAAAGTACCAACGTTCATCTGTACAAACAATAGTATGCAAGAATAAACACCATGGGACCATGCAGCCGTCATACCGCTCAGGAAGGAGACACGTTCTGTCTCCTAGAGATGAACCTCATTTGGTGCAAAAAGTGCAAATCAATCCCAGAACAACAGCAAAAGACCTTGTGAAGATGCTGAAGGAAACAGGAACAAAAGTATCTATATCCACAGTAAAACAAGTCCTATATCGACATAACCTGAAAGGTTGCTCAGCAAGGAAGAAGCCACTACTCCAAAACCTCCATAAAAAAGCCAGACTACGGTTTGCAACTGCACATGGGGACAAAGATCATACTTTTGGAGATATGTCCTCTGGTCTGAGGAAACAAAAATAGAACTGTTTGGCCATAATGACCATCATTATGTTTGGAGGAACAAGGGGGAGGCTTGCAAGTCGAAGAACACCATCCCAACCGTGAAGCACGGAGGTGGCAGCATCATGTTGCGGAGGTGCTTTGCTGCAGGAGGTACTGATGCACTTCACAAAATAGATGGCTTCATGAGGAGGAAAATTATGAGGACATATTGAGGCAACATCTCAAGACATCAGTCTGGAAGTTAAAGCTTGGTCGCAAATGGGTCTTCCAAATGGACAAGGACCCCAAGCATACTCCAAAGTTGTGGCAAAATGGCTTAAGGACATCAAAGTCAAGGTATTAGAGTGGCCATCACAAAGCCCTGACCTCAATCCCATAGAACATTTGTGGGCAGAACTGAAAAAGCATGTGCGAGCAAGGAGGCCTACAAACCTGACTCAGTTACACCAGCTCTGTCAGGAGGAATGGGCCAAAATTCACCCAATTTATTGTGGGAAGCTTGTGGAAGGCTACCCGAAATGTTTCACTCATGTTAAACAATTTAAAGGCAATGCTACCAAATACTATTTGAGTGTATGTAAACCTCTGACCCACTGGGAATTTGGTGAAAGAAATAAAAGCTGAAATAAATCATTCTCTCTACTATTATTCTGACATATCACATTCTTAAAATGAAGTGGTGATCCTAACTGACCTAAGACAGGGCATTTTTACCAGGATTAAATGTCAGGAATTGTAAAAAACTGAGTTTAAAAGTATTTAGCTAAGGTGTATGTAAACTTCCGACTTCAACTGTATCTAACCAAATTGATTAATGGTACACTTACTACTGGTGACAAATGTAATGAGGAATTGATCAAAATAAATGGGCAAAACAATTCACACAATGAAACAACAAATGCTCAAGAATTGGTGGGAGAGAGAGAGACTTGAGAGAGAGACTTGCCTATATCTTCACCCCCCCCCCCCCCTTATTCTTGTCTCAACATTTTAAATTATACTCAAGACACATTATCTACACACATATTTTAGATGCTTTTTACTGACAGCCGTGACTCAATAATCAGCTAGACCTATTGCCACATGCGCTTCCCAAATGGGCATAGGCCTAATAGCTTGTGATTTTGTAGTAACTTGACAAGAATGCCCACACAGCATTTCTAAATTACTTATAATTTATTTTCAACCTAAGAAATAGAAGGTGTACAGCCATGCACAAATTGTACCAATACAGCCCACTCAACATGAAAGAGTTGCTTTTTACAGATCCGGGTGATGACCTCATCAAAAGGGTAAGGTCACGGTCAATTTCAATGGCAATAATAACCATGCACACATGAATAGCAATCATACTACACTGCGGGTACTGTAAGTACAATACATATTCAGTGTAATTATTTATATAGTGTCCACATTATAACAGATTTGAAACAATCCACAGCTATTTTTTTAAATGAACGAATTATCCTAGATACCTCTGTGGCTAAGTCATGCTTTCTGGTGAAGTATTTTGAATAATATTATTTATTTCCGTATAGACAGGAGTAATTATATAGTTTTGGCAAATGTATTTCAATTTTTTTCCCCTATTGGACCTAGCAATGCCTAGGTATGCCATTCTCTATCATGTTCTATTGGTTTTCATATCAACTTCTTCCATTGTCCAGAAGCCAAAGGCACAATCCTAGTCATATCAGTAACCCATCCTATATCAGCAACCCATCTTAGTCATATTAACAACCCATCCTAGTCATATTAACAACCCATCCTAGTCATATTAACAACCCATCCTAGTCATATTAACAACCCATCCTAGTCATATTAACAACCCATTCTAGTCATATTAACAACCCATCCTAGTCATATTAACAACCCATCCTAGTCATATTAGCAACCCATCTAGTCATATTAACAACCAATTCTAGTCATAATAACAACCCCTCCTAGTCCTATCAACAACCCATCCTAGTCATATCAACAACCCATCCTTGTCAAATCAACAACCCATCCTAGTCATATCAACAACCCATTCTAGTCCTATCAACAACCCCTCCTAGTCCTATCAACAACCCATCCTAGTCATATCAACAACCCCTCCTAGTCATATCAACAACCCATCCTTGTCATATCAAAAACCCATCCTAGTCATATCAACAACCCATCCTAGTCATATCAACAACCCATCCTAGTCATATCAACAACCCATCCTAGTAATATCAACAACCCATCCTAGTCATATCAACAACCCATCCTTGTCAAATCAACAACCCATCCTAGTCATATCAACAACCCATCCTAGTCCTATCAACAACCCCTCCTAGTCCTATCAACAACCCATCCTAGTCATATCAACAACCCCTCCTAGTCATATCAACAACCCATCCTAGTCATATCAACAACCCATCCTAGTCAAATCAACAACCCATCCTAGTCATATCAACAACCCATCCTAGTCATATCAACAACCCATCCTAGTCCTATCAACAACCCATCCTAGTCATATCAACAACCCATCCTAGTCCTATCAACAACCCATCCTAGTCATATCAACAACCCATCCTAGTCATATTAACAACCCATCCTAGTCATATCAACAACCCATCCTAGTCCTATCAACAACCCATCCTAGTCATATCAACAACCCATCCTAGTCATATCAACAACCCATCCTAGTCATATTAACAACCCATCCTAGTCTATCAACAACCCATCCTAGTCCTATCAACAACCCATCCTAGTCATATCAACAACCCATCCTAGTCCTATCAACAACCCATCCTAGTCCTATCAACAACCCATCCTAGTCCTATCAACAACTCATCCTAGTCATATTAACAACCCATCCTAGTCTATCAACAACCCATCCTAGTCATATTAACAACCCATCCTAGTCATATCAACAACCCATCCTAGTCCTATCAACAACCCCTTCTAGTCGTTGCATCTTTTGATTCCCCCTCCATCTAAATTTATAATGAGATTTTCATCTCTTTTAAATATTCATCTCTTTTACATATATCAGGTGTGCTGTTTAGATTGGTGTTTTCCCAGGTGTGTCATTTTAGAATGGTGTTTTCCCAGGTGTGCCTTTTAAAATGGTGTTTTCCCAGGTGTGTCATTTTAGACTGGTGTTTTCCCAGGTTTGCTGTTTAAAATGGTGTTTTCCCAGGTGTGTCATTTTAGACTGGTGTTTTCCCAGGTGTGTCATTTTAGACTGGTGTTTTCCCAGGTGTGCTGTTTAAAATTGTGTTTTCCCAGGTGTGTCATTTTAGAATGGTGTTTTCCCAGGTGTGCTGTTTAGAATGGTGTTTTCCCAGGTGGGCTGTTTAAAATGGTGTTTTCCCAGGTGGGCTGTTTAAAATTGTGTTTTCCCAGGTGTGTCATTTTAGAATGGTGTTTTCCCAGGTGGGCTGTTTAGAATGGTGTTTTCCCAAGTGGGCTGTTTAGAATGGTGTTTTCCCAAGTGAGCTGTTTAAAATTGTGTTTTCCCAAGTGGGCTGTTTAAAATGGTGTTTTCCCAGGTGTGTCATTTTAGAATGGTGTTTTCCCAAGTGGGCTGTTTAGAATGGTGTTTTCCCAGGTGTGTCATTTTAGAATGGTGTTTTCCCAGGTGTGCTGTTTAGAATGGTGTTTTCCCAGGTGGGCTGTTTAGAATGGTGTTTTCCCAGGTGGGCTGTTTAGAATGGTGTTTTCCCAAGTGGGCTGTTTAGAATGGTGTTTTCCCAAGTGGGCTGTTTAGAATGGTGTTTTCCCAGGTGGGCTGTTTAAAATGGTGTTTTCCCAGGTGGGCTGTTTAAAATGGTGTTTTCCCAGGTGTGTCATTTTAGAATGGTGTTTTCCCAGGTGGGCTGTTTAGAATGGTGTTTTCCCAGGTGTGCTGTTTAAAATGGTGTTTTCCCAGGTGTGCTGTTTAAAATGGTATTTTCCCAGGTGTGTCATTTTAGAATGGTGTTTTCCCAGGTGGGCTGTTTAGAATGGTGTTTTCCCAAGTGGGCTGTTTAGAATGGTGTTTTCCCAGGTGTGTCATTTTAGACTGGTGTTTTCCCAGGTGTGCTGTTTAAAATGGTGTTTTCCCAGGTGTGTCATTTTAGAATGGTGTTTTCCCAGGTGGGCGGTTTAGAATGGTGTTTTCCCGAGTGGGCTGTTTAAAATGGTGTTAAGTGGGCTGTTTAGAATGGTGTTTTCCCAGGTGGGCTGTTTAGAATGGTGTTTTCCCAGGTGGGCTGTTTAAAATGGTGTTTTCCCAGGTGGGCTGTTTAGAATGGTGTTTTCCCAAGTGGGCTGTTTAGAATGGTGTTTTCCCAGGTGGGCTGTTTAGAATGGTGTTTTCCCAGGTGGGCTGTTTAGAATGGTGTTTTCCCAAGTGGGCTGTTTAGAATGGTGTTTTCCCAGGTGGGCTGTTTAGAATGGTGTTTTCCCAGGTGGGCTGTTTAGAATGGTGTTTTCCCAGGTGTGCTGTTTAGAATGGTGTTTTCCCGTGAATTCCATTTGAAAATTACATTTAATTGGCTGCTTCATTACATGAGTTGCATGTTCTTTTAAGATGCATTACCATAATCTAAGTGTGATTTCTGTCATTCTGAGCACCGAGGGTGGATGCCCAAATGGATTATGCACCCAATGCTTATAGGTCCGGTAAATTCTCAAATAACGTTGTCCGACGTCACATTTTCCTAATGGATACCGTGGTATAGGGATATCATTGAAACACCTATGTGATTGTGCATTGTGCTTTAAAACTAACCCCAACCAGAGATTTCACTGACCATCGAGCTGGAGAGAATCTAATGTTGTCATGTTGAGCTGTGTTCCAGTTCACACACAGTCACACACTCGAATAGAGAGAGGTCCTTGGGCCATTTCCCCCATTTACATGTTGAATAATGCACCCCAGCAGATCCATTCATGCATATGTTGACTCCCCTTTCCCTCTTCCCCCAAAATCAAATCAATTAGAGCAGAGCCACAGAGAAACCCTCCCCACTCCAAGCTAAAATGGCTGCCTTTAAATGAGGGGCCTTTACAGTAGCCGGGGATCAAATTATTATTAATGAGGAATCTTTCTGCCTCCCCTCCTTCCTTTTCGTCTTCATGTTGTATCCTTTTCTCTCTTATATATTTATTTTTAACCAGAGGGGGCATTTGGTTTCCAGGTCATAGAGAGTTCAAATAGAGCATCAGGGATTGTTCACCACTCTGCCTGCTTTCTGAGATGGGTACGTTATAAGGAGCAGCCAGGGAGAAAGCCCCTTCAATTACACTGATTTATGGAGGACTTTATTGAGCTTATTACTCGTGGACCAAGGATAGGAGTTTTCTGGGCGCTAGCTAGCTTGAAGCTTAATTTACGTGTTGATTACGTGGCAAAGTATGGGAAGCTTGATAAACCAATGTACAGTATCAGATCTCATCCTGTGGGTCATTCATCTGCAATAATTTGAGCTCCATTAGTGCCAATGAACTCTACCTTCTCCTAGTCCATCACTGTAACGTTCGTCGTTGGGAGAAAGAGAGGAGGACCAAGGTGCAGCATGGTAAGTGTTCATAGCGTTTAATGAAGTACTAGAACACTGAACAAAACAATAAATAACAAACGAATAGTCCCGTAAGGTGAATGACAAAAACACTAAACAGGAAATAAGCACCCACCACTCAAAAGTGAAACCAGGCTACCTAAGTATGGTTCTCAATCAGGGACATACCAGGGACGATACCAGGCCAAACACAGAAATCCCAAATCATAGAAAAAAGAACATGGACAACCCACCCAACTCACGCCCTGACCATACTAAAACAAAGACATAACAACAGAACTAAGGTCAGAACGTGACAATCACTCTATTACTATTTCACTTCTTCTCCATGACAACAGTAACAATAACATCAGCAACAATAACAAGAAGAGTTGTTATAGGCCTGAATGGTCTTAATTTGTGGTGAATTTACATAGGACCACATTATTGTACAATTCCATCCTAATCTGTTTTACTGCTCCTTTAGGTAGGCTTGCAGGCTCTGCATATTTTTCTAGCGGACGCCCGGACCACCGTCTTTTTCACACAAACACAGCCTAATGGTAGTACTTTTAATGCAATGTACTATAATGTCTCTGAGCTGCAGGGTAAGCCTTTAAATCTCACACAATTATATAGGACTCATTATGCAATTCAGCAAAGGGGTAATGCTCCAACTTTGTCAAGATAAAACATTGATCTCCACCACCGCTCTGAGGTATAAACACATGTTATTTTCCCCTGGTCCTGCCTCAAACTATTAAGGTGGAGAGACTCAGAGGCATAGTTATTTTCCCCTGGTCCTGCCTCAAACTATTAAGGTGGAGAGACTCAGAGGCATAGTTATTTTCCCCTGGTCCTGCCTCAAACTATTAAGGTGGAGAGACTCAGAGGCATAGTTAAAGGACAACTGTGGAATTTTAGACATCAGCAGAAAAAGTATTCTTCATGGAAAAGAGACCTTGTGTGTTGTTTGTATTATCATGATGGTTTCTCTCCAAATCAGGGTCGGCCCTCCTTAGGCCCAAGGCTTGAGAGAGATTACGGAGTTTTCCACTTGTGGCCATGTTTGTAGCTACCCACTGAGGAGATGTGAAGATACTCTCATGCCTTTGGATATAGGGCAAGTGTATTTATGTAATAGATAGAACCATATCTCTCAAACATTTTGTATCAACCGGGAGGAAAAGAGGCTTTGCACCATTACACCTATAGAGGCTCTTTGATCCCATAATAGTTTTCAGATGCTCCAATCATTTTCAGAAATTTAAATAACACTTAATCTTGTGCTACCCATACACATAAAACCATTCAAATTGAATTTATATTTAAAAATCCATATTTTTTGGTGTTCCTTTTCGTTACACATTTTTACAGTGTATTTTCTCAGACAGGTAGTCATTTTTGATGGTATTATTATTTTATGAAAGAATACATGTGAAACATAACAAGAGTTGTCTCAACAATATGTGGTTCAAACATAAAGCCCAGGGTGAGAGTTGGTTAATACAAGAACTGAAACCATTTCCACAATACTGTAGGATAGGTTCTAATCTCCATTGGTATAAGCAGGACCGCTGTGGCTGAGATTGGCTTAATTGGTTTGGAGGCTCCTGGCCAGGCACACGGTGCATACGTCACATTACAGACATATACTGCCGTATGTGCACTGGGGCATACAACTCTCTGATTGGATGCTGATGAGTACATCCATATGTGTTTTCCTCTCCTCTGTATTTAATTGAGTTGGCAGAACAGGCCTGGAATGACAACAGATATGAAACACATTCCATCCAGACAGCTACCAGAATGGGTTGACTTTTATGAAATGGGATCTCTAACAATTTTTTTCCCTTTTAGGGCTAAAAACATTGGCTCATTTCCTTCCTACATGGATGAGTTCCTCAATTTTACGCCAATCTATGAAGGTAATGCCATGCTGTTTAGACTGCTCAGCTTTCAATATTATTTGCATTATTTACACACGCACGCACGCACACACACACACACACACACACACACACACACACACACACACACACACACACACACACACACACACACACACACACACACACACACACACACACACACACACAGAGAGAGTGATAGAAAGAGGAGAGAAGAGAGAAATTTAGAAATTACATTGGAATCTACTCCCTGCTCCAGGTAATTACCCAGAGTTCTTAGCCCCAGCCCTTCTGATGAGAAGTGCTCATGTTTATGCACACAGAGAAGATTATGCATTCACAACAGTCAGACCACCGCCGCCGCCACACTTCCTCACTCTGTAATTAGAAAAGGATTAGGCCACCCGCTAAAATGAAAAGAAAACCTTATTTTGAACCATATCCTGCAGCGAACAATATTGTCCATAATACTGTGTGATGTGCTTGTCTGGTGGCCTCTCCTTTTGGTGGGCTAGTGACACAATTTGTAATGATTTGTTCGTTTTTCTCAGAATAGATTCAGGTTGTACATCAGAATGAAAAGTCCCTTTCCAATAAGACAACTTCAAGAAGACAGGACGAAAGTTTACAAAACCGAGTTCTAGAAGAAGTCAGACAGGGCTGGAGGCGATTAGAGGAGAAGTAGAGGTGAATTAATCAAGCTGACAAAGTGAGAAGGCCCAGTACTGACCTCTCCATGGTGTCCTCGCTCCCCATTACCCTCAGAGAGCCACGTGCTCCGGAATGTCACTAATTAAGGATCAGCGGTTCACACGATTGGAGGGGATTGAGAGATGTTAGTCACTGTATCCATCCCTCCCTTAGTCATTGTAATAACTCACTTCTGACACGCCCACGAACAAAGGTGGAAATCCTAATGAGTGTCTATTGATGTCTTTGCTTTGACCTCGTTTAAATTGCTGGACGTCTATGGATGGTGATGATGGCCTATCACTGCTATAGAGGTGGAGAGACACATGCACTGTAAACCCCAATGTGCTGTCATTACTCAAATGTTTTGAGCAAGCCCTGAGTACAGTTACTTAAAGTGATGTTGTAATCATTACAAGAACTGTCACTGTGACCCTGTAATAGGTCCAGATTTGAGTTGTATCAGTTTGAGAAGAAAAAAAATGTAACGCCCCCACTAAGCCACACCTTCAATATAATTCCCCACTTTCCTTTTCAAGTGAATTGTAGTTACCACAGAGACATGGGTGTTAAATTCCTTCATTTTCAGTCATGTGGCCTTCACCAAGTGAGTTCCTAGGTGAATGTTATCGTTATAATTAAATTCTTTATGACAATACATTACATATCTCATAAGGCTTTATTTTGAGGCCTGGCTTTAAACCTAACACAGTGGCCTGAAACTCATGGTTTATACAGGCCACATCAGGCTTGCAAATAAGGTTGCAAAATTCCAGTAACTTTGCCAAAATTCCCAACCGGGAGTTCTGGGAATTTGCCAAAATTTTGCAACCCTACCTGCATGTCACATTATGCTGGTTTGCAAAGTGGAGTGTAATTCTTATTGGAATCCAGCCAGATTTAGCATATCCAACAGTTTATTTTTATTCACCCGCAACCTGCATTGGCTACCTATGCCATTTAAACTGGAACAACCATTTCTGTAACTAACATGTTATTTATTTTGTGTAGCATAAGATTAATCAGTCAATCACATAATGTATATGCAAAAACACAGATTCCCCAAAATCTACCTGCAGTAGGGCATGCTGGGAAATAAGTTAATTTGTTATTATAACTTTTAAAAAATTAGATGTGACTTCTCATTTAATTTTGGATCAGTACCGCATAAACATTTGAAGTAATAATGACTTTTCATTGACTGAGTTCAATTTACTGGAAGTGTTTGAGTTAACAATGCCTTGGGGTTTACAGTAGAAGAAATGTGTTTGTGTGCAGATTAATACCAATTCAGATGTCTTTTTCTTTTTTCCCCCCCTTTGTTATGGTTATATTTCACGTACGTTGCAATTATTAAGAAATCACTGAGGGGGTGCTGTGCTGTATTGTTGTAAACTGTATGCTTGACCACACCAAACAACACATGTTACGCATTAAAATGTTGTAACATAAGATGTTGCAGTTTATAGCCTTGGGCGCAAGCAGGCACGCATGTGCACACACACACACACACACACACACACACACACACACACACACACACGAGAACACACACACACACGAGAACACACACATATTCATAATCACATCAGCAGTGGAATAGAGGGTTACAATAAAAGGCTGTAATCCATCTGCTGCTTATGGAACCATGAAGAGGTCAGGGTCATGGACTAGAAGAGGCTGCCATTGGAACAGCCTCCAACAGGAAATGGATTTGTCTCACAAATCTAATACATGCAGCACAATCCCATGTGTGTGCTGTGGAGGTCCAACTCTAGAATGACACTGGAGATGGCAGCACAGGACCTGCAGACCCACCTGACCAGATGATAAATGATAACAGGTAAAGAATAGATGGACAGAGGAGGGAAGGTAGACTGTTGTTGTCTACAAGAGTGTCTGGATCATACAACATACATATTTTTCAAAGACAAAACAATTGTCTCTCCCTATTTACAGTACCATCACACCATTGCTATAATCATAATTTTGGAGATTTGGATCATTTTTGCTCTTTGACTATTCTCTGGTCTCACTATCCTTTTAGCTACAATAAACTAGGACTACAGTAGCCCTATGTTGGGCAATGAGAGAAGGTGAAGCACTAATGGCATATAAACGAGAGACCAACACATATTTTCCTCATTAAGGTACAGGAATAAATGCGTCAAAGCATGAAATTAGCAACACACCTGCACCTCGAAACAACCTGATTTGCAAACGAATGATCCGTGCAGAGCGCTAGAAATGCTGATGATTAGAATAATAGGCAGCTTTTGCCTTTTTGCGTTTCCAAGGCGATTCTATTCTGCCCGTAGTGCGAAATTATGTTTTTTTTGTAATTAGTCCTCCTCTACCTTTCTTGTGTTATTGGACTAGCCTACTCTATACTGTAATGTTAATTCATTGGTAATATGCAAAATGGTGTTGTTCCTCTTTACCTCAAATGGTATGGTAATTGGGAGTTTTCCTATTCATGGGAATATTTGGTGGCCATTGTTTATTTTTGCCATGAACTAAATTTCAGTGACCAATAAGATCCTTCAGTTAGTTATTGAGCTTGAATCAAGAAAATGTCAGCCCGAAATAATATTTTACTATACCAAAAAGATACAAGTTATGAAACAATGATGCTATAATTACAACGTTTTTGGTTCCTTTCCTAAGAGCTGTGGTTCATACTGTAGCCCTCTCCAGACGAGAGCCCCTCTCCAGAACCCCATAATGCCCTGAGATGTGATATCTGAGGGAGACTCCTGCTGCATTAGAGCGAGAGCGAGGGTGAAGGAGCAGGCCTTAGTCCTTCCCACAATAAGGAAAAGTCGCACCAAAGACACAAACAATAACCACACTTCCTCCTCACCGGTGCCCTGATGCACCCAAATGTAGAAAAATGACGGGGGGTGACGCTCACCACTGCATTACTTTTGAGTTACGGGGCCATTTGCAATTCAAAGTGTGCAGAATGCTGACCACACCACTACCACCATAGACCCACTGAGACAAATAAGGCTGGGGGCAATTTGCAGCCCCCGACGCTCCGAAAGGCACTTTTGGGCAACGTCATGTAAAAATATGATAAATACCTAAACTAATGAGGTCAAATTTGGTTTTCTGAAAACAAAAATAGAGGTGTGAGGCAAGACTTAACTTCATACGCCAAGGTTGCCTTTGACTTGCTTTGATAGTGTTGGCCTTGAGTTGGCCAAATTATGTATTTGTAAATCAATTATTATTTTTACGTATGAGGAAATATTGGACAGCACCTAATAACAATTTAAGCTAAAGCAAAGTGAATGATTGATTACTCATTGTATTGATTTTTATCGGTGAGGAGAGGACGGAATCTTGATGATTTGCAAGCACACCTGCTTGGGAGTAAAATGAGCAAGAAAAAAAGAATAACCCCCCCAAAAAAACACAGAAAGCTTGAGTTTCTTGAATCATGATCGGACATTATCCCGAAAACATAATCTCATCCGAAACATTAATCAAATAGTCAGACTCCTGTGCAGCCATATGGAGCAGCAGCATGTGAAGTGCGTCCAAACTTGCTGATCCTCAGTAACTGGGCCCAATTAAATGTACTGGCTGCATCCAGCACATCAGGCTGCGCTCCAGCCAGAGAGAAGCACTAGCACAGTATTTCTCCCAGCACCATGCCCAGTCAAAAACAGGAGCACTCCCCTAGCCTCTGATTAATGATGGAGCTGTAGCACTACCAGAGAGGATTCAGGGGGTGATGGGAGAGGGAAGGGCGAAGGGGAATCAGACGGAATTTTAGGGGTTGTCTGGTTATTATGGGCCTGAAAGTTATTGCTTCCTGTTAAATAGACAATTGTTATACGAACCAAGGGGCCATTTGACATTTGATTGTGGTTGGAAAGATATAATTCATTTATATATATATATAATATAAATATGGAAAATATAAACTTTTACTGACATATTGGCCAATTTAATAACTTATACAATTTTACTCACTTATTTGGGATAATCACTCATCACAAAAGAAAGCTGATGGCTAATAATCACGAAGATGCTTTCAGTGGTGTTCTTATTACCACGTCCACAATGGTTCACATGGGTGTGATCTACCCTCAGCTGGGGGTTGACATGCAGTACTTTAAAGCCATGTCTATTAAATACACCTGTATAACCACATTCTGAATAGTACCCTGAGGACCTTGAACATTTTAATACTGGTCTTTAATAGAGCTGGAGCCTCCAGTAATGGAGGAGACATAATGAAACATCCCTACTGCACAACACTTTACTGAGAGCTTCCCTATCACTCACAAACCGCTCTTTCATGTGTTAATGTGGAGGGATTGTACAATATTAAAAGAAAGGACTAACAATGTGTTTTAAAATTGTGATTGCACAGATACTTTCCAAGCATACAGGAACCTTTTGTTGTTTCACGAAATACCCTGCAATGTACCCAAATAACACAGCTATTGCAAGCACTGATTTCCTCGACGAAAAGTTAAATATCCCACTCCACTCTTAGATCGATTTAAACATTTCCCTATCAAAAAACATGCAGACCAGGTGGTCAGTTGTGGTGTGGTCTACACAAGGAATTATTGACGATTTCCAAAGATCACCTATTGCTAAACACATAACCTCTGCATTATAGACCGATAAAGCTGGTTGATTCTGTCTCTTTTTAGTCTAAGTGACCTACTCCAGCTTTGAAGTGCCCTCATATGGAGTGTGTGGTAATCCTCAGTAGCATAGTAACTGTATTGGATTTAACTCCTAGGAAGTGCCTGTGGCTGTTTCATTGATGAGATGCTATTCTTGGTCCTTTGACTGCCTTACTGAGACATTATGGAGCTGGGGCCCAGTCTGGTTGGCTTTGTATCTGTTAAAGAACAGTTAGAGGTCTGGAAGCAGGTTCAAGTACACTCTCGAGTCTAATGGTACTGCTTGGATTGCCAAGGTGCAGACTTCTATATAGGGTCTATGTCTGTTTAGCAATGTGACACCAGTGTAGCTAGCGACTAGCATTAGGCTAATTAATACTAATAGGCGAATACTAACAGGCTAATAGAACACATGATAAGTTATAAAGACACTGCTGTGTGTGTTTCAAATCACATTTAGCTGAGCCTACATGAAGGCCAAATGGACATGTCTGAATCGTGTTACTGTTACTGCCATATCCATACATACGCAGTCACAATATAAAAGAAAAGCAAGCTATCTTAAGACAAAGGGCAAGCTATAGGACCCATTCTGACTTGGAAGTGGTGTCTACCTGTGCAGCCAATAGATTGATTGATTGTCCTCTGCAATGTGAGAAGGAAGAAGCTACTTTCTCATGCAGGTGGATCAATCTGCACTGCAAGGTGAATCTATTGGCGCTAATCACATGGCTAAAGGTGAGGTCCGCCTGCAAAGCTCTCTGATTTGAACCTTGACTAGGGTTGTATTGGAGACATGGAGCAGTTACATGGGCACTTTTAAAACCTTAACACTGAACTTAGTCTGCTTAAAGTCTGGCTACGTCTTGGTCCACTGCCAGGAGTTTACTCGTATGGTATGGACAAAGAAAACAGTTCTATAGAATTATGTGTGTGTTTCTGTCTATAACCAGGTTTCCATCCAACCTTTTTATGCCAGTAAAGTACTGTACATGTCAAATAAAACATTTAATGACAGACCTGGAAACAGCACGTCAGAAAACTTTCCAAATGTCGACAAAACAAAATGATAGACAAGGTGGGATATTTTTGTGTTGGTATTTTAATGACGCGAGAATTACTTGATGCGGAAACATTGATATATTAACTATCATATCAAAGTGAACTTGCGCGATGACATGTGTGTTCCTCCCACTACGACTCTGGAAAGCATGCAGTTTATTAGGCTACAGATAAAATAAGTTATGATGAACTTCACAGGGTGGTGAAAACGCACGGTGCTTGATGCTCCTTTCCAATAAATATTGAAGGTCTTATTCTGGTGATGCCTCTCCCTATTTTTTCCCTGCCCCGCTACAAAGTTTCTCCCTGCAGGCAGTCACTGAGTCCGAGGTGCTAAAGGAGAACCAAGTATTATTATTCATATCTCGGAGCCATTTGCTTTGTTATAGTCTAACGTTAGCTAGCTAACAATGAACCTGGTTGGTTAGCTACCTGCAGATTCATGCAGGGTAGTAACATCATGTTTGGGATCATGGTCCATTGTTTATCTATCTAGCTAGCTACATGTCTTAACAAAATACTCCACTATGCAAGTATCCATTTCAATAGAATGTCACTGCAACAACTATTAATAGAAGTAGCTGGTAAATTCACTCTGGCTATCGACTCCAATTTCAGAGCACGGGTAAGATAGTCAAGCTAGCTACATTTTCAGACATTACACATTTCTAATTTAGACAGAATTCATTTTAATTTCAAGTTAAAGTGCACTGTTAGCTAGCTAGCTAATGTTAGTTGGCTGGCTCGCTAGCTAACGTTATGTGTATGATCTTATTATTTGTATCTCAGAGACATTTGCTTTGCTAGTTATAGCCTAATGTTAGCTAGCTAATATTGAACCTGGTTGGTTAGCTACCTGCAGATTCATGCAGGGTAGTAACATCATGTTTGGGATCATGGTCCATTGTTTATCTATCTAGCTAGCTACATGTCTTAACAAAATACTCCACTATGCAAGTATCCATTTCAATAGAATGTCACTGCAACAACTATTAATAGAAGTAGCTGGTAAATTCACTCTGGCTATCGACTCCAATTTCAGAGCACGGGTAAGATAGTCAAGCTAGCTACATTTTCAGACATTACACATTTCTAATTTAGACAGAATTCATTTTAATTTCAAGTTAAAGTGCACTGTTAGCTAGCTAGCTAATGTTAGTTGGCTGGCTCGCTAGCTAACGTTATGTGTATGATCTTATTATTTGTATCTCAGAGACATTTGCTTTGCTAGTTATAGCCTAATGTTAGCTAGCTAATATTGAACCTGGTTGGTTAGCTACCTGCAGATTCATGCTGAGTAGTAATGTCATGGGTTGGAATTATGGTTCATTGTTTAGCATGTTTACATGTCTTAACTAAAGACTCCACTATGCAAGTAACCATTTCAATAGAATGTCACTGTGACAACTGTTGATAGGCATAGATGGGAAATTCGCCCAGGCTATCTACTCCGATTTCAGAGCACTTTCGTCTGAGTGTGCCAGAGCGCAGAATTACTGGCGAATTTATGAACGCTCAATACCCGTTGAATATGGCAACGTTGGCAAAAAAGCTCAAATTGTTGCCAGCAGCACAGTTGCAGTCACCAACACCCTGGATAACATAAAAACAGGCTAACCAGCTATCCTAGGGAGAGGAAAATGGACAGCTGTTCTCTCATTTGTGTCGAGAAGTAGCTAGCAAGCTAGCCAACATTAGCCAGTTAGCTTGGGTGCTTGACTGATGGTGTTAGTGCAGAACGCTCGGCTCAACCCTTAAAGAGATGGGTGGGGCTAAAGCTTAAGAGGATGTGAACGACACTGAATGGGTGTAGACAAAGAGCTCTCCAGTAGGTACCAAAACATTCAAAAGCCATTTTCTAAAAAGTGAGGTTACAAGTTTATCAACTTTCAAAGCAGAATTACTTTCCCATTGTTCCTCATATGCTGTATACAATATACCATTTTGTAGCTCTGTGTCTCTGCTTTTATCCACTGTAAAAATAAAAAAATGTTGCTACGTAAGACCGTATCAAGGCAATCGGTCACAAATGGCTTGCACAATATTAGACTTTATTTGTTGAGTGACAACCAACATTATTTTCTAGGTGATTTTTTTAATGTCAAATAGCTGTTTAAAATGGTGTTATACCAGAATAAAAGTAGAAGAGATAACTCTTATCTGGCTATAGGTAGGCTACATGCTGATCGAGGCTTATGTTAGATGATATTTTTTATTGTTCAGATTCACCATCAGCAATAGTTTTGGTAACTTAGCTTGAAACAATCAGTTGACTACCAGTTGATACCTGGCACCTACTTCGTTCAAATGCACTTAAATCTTTTGTCTTGCCCATTTACTCTCTGAATGGCACACATACACAATCCATGTCTCAATTGTCTCAAGGCTTAAAAATCCTTCTTTAATAACCTGCCTCTTCCCCTTCATCTACACTAAACACAGGCTACCTGGGGCGATAAGTAGCCAAGTGGTTAGAGTGTTGGGCCAGTAACTGAAAGGTTGCTGGATGAAATCCCTGAGCTGACAAGGTAAAAATCTGTTGCTCTCCCCCTCAACAAGGCAGTTAACCCCACTGTTCTCCAGTAGGCTGTCAATGTAAATAGAATGTGTTCATATCTGACTTGCCTAGTTAAATAAAACAACATACTACATCACGCACAGCCTTTTATCCGCAACAAGTCAATTTGTTGGAAACACATCTCTGGTGGGAAAATTCACATATTGTTTTTATGCCTGATTTTAAGAGTATTCACATAAAAATGTGTCGGCAATTGGATGGAAACCTAGCTTACATTAAAGGAATTAGTGTGTGTTTATTATTGCTTGTGCTAACAGTTGATTATATCCGAATATAGAGCACACCCTCACAACTGTGTGGCTTTTCGATTCAATTCACAGAAATAAATATACAGTGCCTTGCGAAAGTATTCGGCCCCCTTGAACTTTGCAACCTTTTGTCACATTTCAGGCTTCAAACATAAAGATATAAAACTGTATTTTTTTGTGAAGAATCAACAACAAGTGGGACACAATCATGAAGTGGAACGACATTTATTGGATATTTCAAACTTTTTTAACAAATCAAAAACTGAAAAATTGGGCGTGCAAAATTATTCAGCCCCCTTAAGTTAATACTTTGTAGCGCCACCTTTTGCTGCGATTACAGCTGTAAGTCGCTTGGGGTATGTCTATCAGTTTTGCACATCGAGAGACTGACATTTTTTCCCATTCCTCCTTGCAAAACAGCTCGAGCTCAGTGAGGTTGGATGGAGAGCATTTGTGAACAGCAGTTTTCAGTTCTTTCCACAGATTCTCGATTGGATTCAGGTCTGGACTTTGACTTGGCCATTCTAACACCTGGATATGTTTATTTTTGAACCATTTCATTGTAGATTTTGCTTTATGTTTTGGATCATTGTCTTGTTGGAAGACAAATATCCGTCCCAGTCTCAGGTCTTTTGCAGACTCCATCAGGTTTTCTTCCAGAATGGTCCTGTATTTGGCTCCATCCATCTTCCCATCAATTTTAACCATCTTCCCTGTCCCCGCTGAAGAAAAGCAGGCCCAAACCATGATGCTGCCACCACCATGTTTGACAGTGGGGATGGTGTGTTCATGGTGATGAGCTGTGTTGCTTTTACACCAAACATAACGTTTTGCATTGTTGCCAAAAAGTTCAATTTTGGTTTCATCTGACCAGAGCACCTTCTTCCACATGTTTGGTGTGTCTCCCAGGTGGCTTGTGGCAAACTTTAAACAACACTTTTTATGGATATCTTTAAGAAATGGCTTTCTTCTTGCCACTCTTCCATAAAGGCCAGATTTGTGCAATATACGACTGATTGTTGTCCTATGGACAGAGTCTCCCACCTCAGCTGTAGATCTCTGCAGTTCATCCAGAGTGATCATGGGCCTCTTGGCTGCATCTCTGATCAGTCTTCTCCTTGTATGAGCTGAAAGTTTAGAGGGACGGCCAGGTCTTGGTAGATTTGCAGTGGTCTGATACTCCTTCCATTTCAATATTATCGCTTGCACAGTGCTCCTTGGGATGTTTAAAGCTTGGGAAATCTTTTTGTATCCAAATCCAGCTTTAAACCTCTTCACAACAGTATCTCGGACCTGCCTGGTGTGTTCCTTGTTCTTCATGATGCTCTCTGCGCTTTTAACGGACCTCTGAGACTATCACAGTGCAGGTGCATTTATACGGAGACTTGATTACACACAGGTGGATTGTATTTATCATCATTAGTCATTTAGGTCAACATTGGATCATTCAGAGATCCTCACTGAACTTCTGGAGAGAGTTTGCTGCACTGAAAGTAAAGGGGCTGAATAATTTTGCACGCCCAATTTTTCAGTTTTTGAATTGTTAAAAAAGTTTGAAATGTCCAATAAATGTCGTTCCACTTCATGATTGTGTCCCACTTGTTGTTGATTCTTCACAAAAAAATACAGTTTTATATCTTTATGTTTGAAGCCTGAAATGTGGCAAAAGGTTGCAAAGTTCAAGGGGGCCGAATACTTTCGCAAGGTACTGTATGTATGTGCATGTGTGATGGTGTAGACTTATAGAGATACTGTATGTTACTCTTCATGTTTCAGACATGTTTGAACCTAGAAAATAAATAGCTAATATTACCTTTGGCACAGAACAGAAACAAATATTGTTTTGGTGAAAACAGCAGATTTTAAGGACTTAGCTGCTCACGACAAATGACTGAACCACATAACTGCAGACAATTATCCCAATATCCAAAATATTTAGCAACTCAGCATTTCATTAAGGTCCTGCTCATATTTTCTTTAAAGTCCCTTTGATTGTGTTTGACTTGAGCAATAACCAAACCCGTTGGACCGCAGTCTATCTGTGCTCGCCTGTAACTCAAACCAACACTGCTCACGTTCAGTGCGGCATCTGGCTTTCACATTCCATTTGAGGCTGGCTTTTTGAGGTGCCTCTCAAATGTGTTAGAATTAAATTAAAACCTGCCTAGGCGAACTGGACATTTTCCAAGACTGCATTTCACACACCATAAACACTAGAGAAATGTTTAAACATATCATATCCTAAAAGGCTGTAGCCAGGCTTTTCAGATTTTCCAGGCAGCATCGTGCGTTTAAAGATCCTTCTCAAAAAATAACAAGCTGTTTTGCATTTGAAGGAAAAAAGGAGGCACTGAATTCCCCTGAATTTATGGTTGTGGAAATCAAAAATTCAATGTTTTCTTATTTTACATCTTCACAATATTTTAAATTGACTTTAAGATTGCTTCATTCGTGCAGGCTAGATGACTGCAATGATTAAAATCCACACAAATATGAAAATGTAGATTTGTCTCATAGGAAAGTAATTGAGATGTAAATGCAGAGTTAATGTATACAGTAGTCTGACTTCCTTGCATATGATCCAGGACCCTGTTATTGGAACATTGTCATAATCCTCTGTTTCAATTAACACCACAGCTTACACTGCACACCAAACATCTGATTACATTTCTTCAGCTTGTTTATGCTATGTACAATTCAATCAGATGAACTAGACGATAGTGGGAGAAAACAAGATTAGCAACACAGCATCTGCAAAACCGCCGTAGGTGTTCACACACAATGTATTCATGTAAAACCAAAAATGACTAAACAGGAAATGTCCACGAACCACAAAGCACAGAATGTTTTGAGGTACATTTCTCAACAGAGAGGCCCCGATCTGGCATCCAAATCCTCCAAATCCATTCCTAATGTCGTAATATCAAATAGGGTTATCAAATTGAGGTTCACATCAGGTTTGCCCTCTGGCAAAGTCCTGAAAACAAATGCTTCCTAAGCCCCAAAGTCCATGTCAAATAATCGCAAGCCGTTTTACAGTAAAACCATAGTCTCGTCTGCGACTCAAGGAAAACTGGTGTACGATATGTGAGCAGATATGATTATATAACACAATAAGATAACTAATCTGTTTAAACTAAGCAGGGGGGACAGAGAGCCCATTGAGAACCATGGCCCGTCTTATTATTCCTCTCCAAATCTAATCCTGTCGGACAATAAACAACATCAATGCTTCTAATAGGATTAAAGGCCTGTGAAATATGTCTGGAAGGGAGGAGAGAGAATAGAAAGACTATGTTACTTAAGCAGGGTTAAACACACAAAGGCAAGCATCCGTAGAAAGTGAGTGTGAGGCTCTCGGCTGGAGGTGTCCACGCCCAGTGGTTCTCCAAATAGAGGCTCATGGATAACACCTCGGCTTGGCTGGGTCAGGGCTAAACACTGGCATGTGGCTTGAAATATCACTGCAGGGTTTACTTGGTGGGTCACTAGAACATTCCTGAAGATTCAAAAGGGTCAAAACACAGAAAGGGTCAGTGTTTTATGGGCAAATAGTAGGAAAATCATCTCTTATTTTTCATGTGAACAAATGTTTGTTTTTTTACTTGCCCTGTTATCAAACTGACTTCAATACATGTCATTATTTGTGTATTTGTAACTTCACACAACTGCCACTTTACAGTACAGTGTTGGTTGTGGACATATTCCCATATTTGCCTTGGCAGTAGACCTGCTTCACCATGTGAGGTTATGTACTCTGTGGATTGGTCCAGAACTACTGACAGCCAGCAGTATGCGGATACTGTCATATTTACACACATTGGAATAGTGTGTAAGTAAAGTAACCTTTTACAGTTAGCAGGAAAGATAAAGCTGAAAGCATAAATTAAAGAAAGAGAGAGTACAACAATAATTCTAGCTGTCACTTTATATTAGGGCAGATATTACTCCACAGTACACACACACACAACACTTCCCTGTAGTGGAGTACAGACCAGGCCAGGGTGTGTGATAAACGGTCTCGTGCCTCCCCTCCACAGGACCACCTACCCAGCCTGGAAAACAGGTCACGCACCTGGAAGTGGTCAGGGTGGCTAACGCTAACAAACTATGGGTGATTAAGAGTGGCCTTTAGCCAAGACCTGGGCCAACACCACCAGGGCCAAGAGGAAGGGAGGTGTGTGTGTGTTAGGAGGGGAGGGGGGATCGGGGAGAGTTGATATATTCACAGATCACCCCTCAACCCTTACCTACCACCTTTGAAATACCCGCTCACCCACAGACTAACTCCTGTTTGCCTAGGGGATACAGAGCCAAGATGAGGAGGGATACAGAGCCAAGATGAGGAGCGATACAGAGCCAAGATGAGGAGGGATACAGAGCCAAGAGGAGGAGGGATACAGAGCCAAGATGAGGAGGGATACAGAGCCAAGATGAGTAGGGATACAGAGCCAAGATGAGGAGGGATACAGAGACAAGAGGAGGGATACAGAGCCAAGATGAGGAGGGATACGGAGCCAAGATGAGGAGGGATACATCCCTAGTGTCATTACAATAGTATTGACAAGTAATATCCTGGATGAATTCACATTCTGTGAAGTACATGACAGTAAGAAAGGAATACCATATCAGTTCTTTAAAATCACATATGATATGATATGAAATAGCAGCTTTCCACACTTTTCCACAAGGTATAATAGACAACCCCCCCCATGTCAAAAAAGCTCCAAACTAAATGTACTGTGCTCAATGACTTGTTTCCTCCCCCAGGGTGATTCCTTATGTTCTCCACTGGAAGTCAACAATGGATGTACAGTATGTGAAGGTCTGCCATTCCTGTGGTGTGGAGGAGTGCTCAGATGATTGAGGCTCTGACTGAACACACACACCCAGTCACGCATAGACATACACACACAAAAATGCACGTGCACACACACACATGCACACACAACAGCCCCCCCCCCTCCTTGGGGCGACTCGCCACTCTAAACTCCCATGACCTGCTCTTCAATACCCGTGATATGATTACCATTAGGGCTTTCCCTGCCAAGAGGAGGAAGGGAAGACCCTGCATGTGTGAAATATATGCTCCTCTCGTGGACATTCACCCTCTACTGAGTTAAATCCACAGGCGTTACACTATGGAACCTATGTAATACAAGGGAGTCTTATCCCTTGCACTTTAGTAAATCCTGCCACTTGCATAGGAGTTATATTATCTGCCATCCAAGCCCCTCTGGTATTTTCTGTGCAGGTTGTGTTCTGCAACAAAGAGAAAGAGGGATGAGTTGGAAAACAGAGGAAAGATTGCCTTTCAGTTTTTTGGACGGTGGACAAACATGTTTCCAATTGTTTGTGCTGTAGATCACATTGTGCTCCACAATGCCTCCCCTCCAATCAACCTGCAGTCTACTGACACCTCCCACTGTGACACATTCATTATAAGTTCCTTTATACAGGCCTATCCCTGGCCATGAATACATAATGCCCAAAATGAGTCATATTCACAGAACCGATGCCCAGCAGTGAATAAATACAAGCTATCCATCACACACGAACCGGTGAAAAATGTATGTGAGTCCACAGAGGCTGGAGAGGGAGGGGGAGGAGGGGGTCTGGGGTAGGGCTAGCCAAAGGGGTGACGGGAAATTATTAGGCTTTATTTTAAGAAAGTGGGTGGGCAAGGATGATCACAATGCCACACTAACGTCCTCCATGGCTGAAGAGAGAGGGAAAGGCGGCAGCTAAAGCATATGCATCAGATGCATTTCAACCTGCAAAAACATGTTGATAAATACATGCTTGATATATACATGCTTGATAAATACATGTTTGATAAATACATGCTTGATATATACATGCTTGATAAATACATGCTTGATAAATACATGCTTGATATATACATGCTTGATAAATACTTGATAAATACTTGATAAATACTTGATAAATACATGCTTGATAAATACTTGATAAATACATGCTTGATAAATACTTGATAAATACTTGATAAATACATGCTTGATAAATGCTTGATAAATACTTGATAAATACTTGATAAATACATGCTTGATAAATACTTGATAAATACATGCTTGATAAATACTTGATAAATACTTGATAAATACATGCTTGATAAATACTTGATAAATACTTGATAAATAGTGCATAAACTCTTGGAAATAATTAATTGCATGAAGAAATATTCATGGGAATATATCATAAAAAAAAATAACAGCAATAGTTATTTGTTTAGAAAGAGTCAAGGATATGGGGCAGCAGGGTAGCCTACTGGTTAGAGCGTTGGACTAATAACTGCAGGGTTGCAAGTTCAAACCCCCGAGCTGACAAGGTACAAATCTGTCATTCTACCCCTGAACAGGCAGTTAACCCACTGTTCCTAGGCCGTAGCTCCCGTCTTTGTTTGTTCGCTGTTGCGAGCAGGCTAGTCTTCTTCGCAATCAACTTGTCTGCCAGGGAAATTGATGTGAAGAAGTTGTCCATGGTCACATTTCTGCCTTTGCCCATGTAAGGCTCCACGAGTCTCAATACCACAGTCTCAGACAGTCGCTCATCCGCTGGCCTGGTTTCAGCTTTCCCCAGATTTGGAAAGCCATTGAGCAAATACTTGGTTTCGACATCGGTGAAAACTTAACTGAAGTCACATGCAGCATTATCAGTGTCCATCTTGTTTCTATCGCCCATTCATCCATCGACGATAGAATAGCAGATTTTAATTTGACATTTATTATGTTACTTGTTTTTTCTTAGTAGCCAGAGCAATTCTGCCGCGCGCGTGGCCATGTGCTGGACAGCACAAATATTCTTGGAAAAACTTACATTTGGAAAAAGAGCTGCACCTCTTGAATTTTGAGAGTTATTTGACAAAGGTACCATAGAAACTTCAGAGTATGCTCTTTCAGATACTGTATAGAAATCACAACGTTTTACCTGCGTGTGAGTCGGAAAGGAGGATTTGATAAAGCCATGCTCATGTCCTTGCATCTGTCAATTACAAGATGCGGCCATCTTTCAAGTACAATTTAACAAATTATAGGCTTAATATTGTCACTCATCAGATTATTGTCAATTTAATCTTGTCCATCTTGTTCATTGCAGTCAAATTATTAAAATGATAGCCAACGCTGATAAATAGACGTAACACAAAGTCATCATTACATTATTGTTGTTCTAAATTAAATCAACCTCTTCACCCTCCTTTCCATTGAGTTAGGCCTCATTTAAATTACATTATGAAGTAACTTGCACAATTATCGGCCATTCATCCATTTGTCATGGAGGATAGAGAGACGCATTAGAACCTGGCTGGGTACCAACGTTCTACAGCACATTGTCTTTGTGGATTAAGTTAGGAAGAGGTGTGAAAAAATACTTTTCAGTTTGTGACGTCAAAGTTCTGACAAATGAGCAGTGTAAAATACAAACATTTAGGAAAAGTCCGGGAAGGAGCAGTACATAACTTTTTTGGGGGGGTGATTTTTTTTGTAAAATCAAATGTCTATGTTGGCCTATGGCGGTTTTAATGTTAAGGCCTCTGTGTGTGTGTGTGTGTGTGTGGTGAAACACATTCCCAAAGACGTGGAAACATGCACTGGAACAAAGGAGGCCATTTGTCACTGCTGTCCCTGTGGGGGGAATTGCTACAGTTTCAAAAATGGTCCTGCTGAAACGTTTCAGATGTCTGCGTAATGACAGCCTATGAAATCTAAGCTGTCTATAAAGTCATCTAATCAGAAATCAAGCCACATAATTGGCTGTGTTCCTACAATAGGAAGCAGTTGAGGTTATAGTAAGTGGAACTTCCATAACAACATGTAATAGAGGGTCCTAGAGGTTCAGAGGTGCCCTATTTGGAATAAAAGCTGTACTTTATTAATTCATCTGAACTGTCATAATCCTCCTTCTTTTCTCCCTGCCTTGAAAGACAACCTTTCAACCTGCCTTTAGATGAGTATTCACTGTCAGGAATACAAGTTCATCCATGCATTGTATCTTCTCACCTCTCTGGTTAGTTGTTACGTATAGCTTACCTGCCTGGTGTAATGTTCTGACATTCCAGAATCCAATTGTCACTCTTGACATGAGCTGTAGCAGACAGAAACTCAGGTGAGTTTAACACCGGGGATTCATGGGCATCTGTTTAGGGTTGTCTGTTTGGCTTAGACCTGTGGAGGAGAATGAACCAGGAGGTCCTCAGCAGTGTTGTCACGCCCTGTCTCTGATTGGGAACCATACTTAGGCAGCCTTTTCCCACCTGTGTGGGTAGTTGTTTTCTGTTTAGTGTTCTGCACCTGACAGGACTGTTTCGGTTTTCCCTCTTGGTTTATTTTGTTCAGAGTGTTTGTTGATCCAAAAGCATTATGAACACTTACCACGCTGCGCTTTGGTCCAATCCTTCATACAACGACGACCGTTACAAGTGTGACCAGAAGAAGAACATAAAGATTTAAAGACATAAAAGCCATGCACTGGATTACTGTACAACCCACATGGAAAAAGAACACAGGAGACCAAAAACCTACTGAAGACCCCACTCTGCAAGAACTGAGTAAAGCAGGGATCTCCTGGGAAGAGGCAAAAACCTACTGAAGACCCCACTCTGCAAGAACTGAGTAAAGCATGGATCTCCTGGGAAGAGGCAAAAGCCCTTGAAGAGAAGAGGGTGAGGTGGAGAGATATGGTGGACACCCGATGCTTCCAAAAAGCCCAAGATGACTAAACCAAAGTAAGTCATCCCTACATTTCCCCATCCTTTTCCATCCTCATCATCCTTAAAGCATACACTACCCATCCCCCTGTACTGCAAACAGCCCACTACTTCTCTCCATCACTCCCCGGCCTACTTACCGCCACCCCACTACTCCGTCCTGCTTCATCCATCTATTTGGCCAATACATCCCCACCCAGCCCCACCAGAGCTGCTTCTCCATCTCTCTGTTAATGCTCCTCCTGCTCTTCATGTCTGTTAAGTCAGCATGACATTTTATGACACCTGGTTATTAAAAAACTGTTTCTATTATGTGCAAGGGGAAGTGGAAATAGCTATGCTCAGACAAGGTAATTAGGGGCGAGCAGGAGAGGGGATATTTATGAATGCAGTGGGAGAGCAGAGGGAGAGAGCAGGGGAATTGGTGGGTAATGTCCTGCTGTCAGTAACACTTTTCCCCTTAACTGCTAACACAACACAGTTAACGTGGGAATGGCTCGAAATCTCATTTGTAATTCACGTTTCCAATGAATCATTTCACATTCATTTCGCTCATTTGTGAGTTAAGTGAACGATGCACCTTACGAGGCTTCTATTCATGAAAGTAGTGCTACTAATGTTTAGGGGAAACAGGATCTACATTTGATTCGGCCTGAACAAAAACAACAACTAGGAAACACAATCACATTTAAAGATGTTGTATTTCTAGGCTAACTGTGCAAAACAGACACGTGTGTGTCTTCACCCTTGCTCATAATCAGTAGAATTACATTGTGATGGCGACAAATATCAAATAGGACTAATGTATTTCCCTCAACAGACAACATTCACAGGCAGACAGAACCATGCATCTTATACGTGCAGATTTACTTCAATGTCCAACAAACAACCAAGAGAAAATGGTTTTGCAATATCCTGCTTCGTCAAAAACGACATTCGCTTTTTACAGGGTGTGTTTGGCGCCATTGGCAAAGTCCCGTAGATCTCCAAAGCAGCTACATTATAAACCCATTCTGTTATAGACCCCTGATGTGGTCTGATGTGGTCTGTGTATCTGGTTCTGATATTTGGTGCTGAACGTTGATCCGCTTAGTGACCACAAACCGAGAAAAATAATCTTCATAGAAACCAAAACTGCAATAGTAAGTTGACTTAACCGGACTTGAATAACATGAAAGGAAAGGCCCACTATTTTATGCTGTTCAAAGGCAAACAAGTGAAATAATTGTTGATCAATGTGTGCTGGCTCATCTGTGTTGACTTAGTTCACGAACACACACACACACACACACACACACACACACACACACACACACACACACACACACACACACACACTAACACAAGTTAGTCTTGGCTCTGTAGATCTGTATGGTCAGAGTTGTGGCTTTTGGCTGTGTCTAGCTGCACTGTGTCAATCCAACAAGCATGTTCACAAGCATTCAACAATATCTCTGGGCCATCCCCAGTAGACTTATAGCTGTTCGGGTGGTGCTCGGTGGTCGTCGTCACCGGCCTACTAGCCACCACCGATCCCTTTTCCTTTTTCTGTTTGTTTAGTCTTATTAGTTACACCTGTGTCTAATTGTGTTTTCCTGATGTGCTTCCTTATTTAAGCCTAGTAAACCCACCCTTGTTTTGTGTGGGATTCATTTTGTGTTACGTGTTGTGTCATTGGGTTTGTTAGTGCTCCGGACCGTGTACCCTGTGTTTTGGGTTGGTATTTTGGTGCCAGATTAAAGTGCACTTTTCCCTTTGGAACTCTCTGCTCTCTGAGCCTGATTCTTACCTCACACACCCAGTCCAGAGAGAGAGAGAGAGAGAGAGAGAGACTCAACTGAAGTCTTGGTTGAGAAACTTAAGATCAGATGTCATAGAGATGTATCTGCCTGCACAAGAAGAAAATACCAGAAATTATTACTTGCACTGTATTTATTGAACACAATATTTTTTCAGAAAACCGTCTCAGTCCACAGTATTTCACATGCAAAGAGATGCAAAGAGTTAAGAATGTTGTTTATATCAGTTCCATCCAAAATGGTTTCAGGTTGAGTGGCAGGAAGGAATTTAATGTGACACCTCTCCCTCTTCCATCTGTCATAGTGTGGCTTTGGAGGGAAAATGTTCAGCGCTGCACCTCCACAGAGAGACATCCTCTCCTCTCCTCTAACTGCCTCACAATCAGTCCTCTGTTCCAGGCACAGGGTGGCTCCTACTCCATCCAACTATGAAAACAACCTAAGCTCACGCATACACTCAATCACACACACACACTCCTCCCACGGTCCTCAACCCGTTTCCAAAACCACCGCTCAACCGCGGTGCAACAGGACCTACAGGGAACCTAACCCCGCTCCTGCCACTTACCATTACTCCCCTGGCCTATCTGCCCCATTGAAAACACCTGTGTGTCTCTTGTCTGTCTGTCTGTCTGTCTGTCTGTCTGTCTGTCTGTGTGTGCGCGTTTGAAGCACAGGCCATAATGTGGATGTAAATTTGGGTCTGCCGACACACTCCCTCCATTTCTGGGTGTGATTGTGCATACATAGTTCAGCTTCATCAAAGGGCTGAGGGGGTGGGCTGGGTACACCATCCCCCCTCCCCTCCATTCCTCTCCTACCTTTTGCTTTTTTTCAGGTCTATTTACACAAGCTGTGGAGTTGAAAGATCTTGACGTAGCTACGCTCTGAATATTTATGCCCGGCCATGTTAATAATGTAGCTACAATCAAGGAGCCATCAAGTATCACTACAGGACAGAATACATTGGCTCTCAGTAACTACAGCCAGACTAGCCAGCCTTCCTGGTGCCATCAACACTACGGCAGCTCCACCACCAGATTAGAACAGAGAGGGGTAAAGATCACCTGGAGAGAGAATAACAACCTTCTCCCATTGTCTGTGATGACACCTAATGCATAATGATGAAAATGTTCTGCCACGGTTACATCTTTGACAAGGTAACATCTTTGCTCCAGTGTAAGAGGCCCATGAGCCAACATATGGTTTGGTGAATTGTGGTCGACATTGACATATTGCATGTGGAGCTGGAGCGGGACTCAAATCAAGAGGAGGCTCATCCAAACCACTTACTCTATAGATCATCAGAGACAAGAGAGCTCTCCCCTCTGCTAGTAGGATCTCCCACAGTGAGGCTAGCTCTGTTACAAAGGAACATAGGAGGAGAGTGTGTGTAAGGGGTGACAGGATGAGTGTGTGTGTGTGTGTGTGTGTGTGTGTGTGTGTGTGTGTGTGTGTGTGTGTGTGTGTGTGTGTGTGTGTGTGTGTGTGTGTGTGTGTGTGTGTTATTGTACAGGGACCCTCAGAGTTGGCTTAATAGGTCTTTCTTAGACCACACACACGTACACAAGCACACACATACCGGTATACACACACTTAAACACACATACACATTTAGACACACACACACCAGCTGGCACAGGCCAAAACACACAGGGCTTCAATGTTGCCATATCCCTTTTCAGCGACAGAGAGAGGCCAAGCAAGCCTCAACATTTTCCACGGCTGGGTGCCCTGGCTAAACGCTCTCAGAAGTGACGTCTCTTTGATGAGCTGTGTTAAGTGATATAATAATCACAGTGTGCCTAGCGCTAGCTAGCAGTGTAGTGCTATACACTAGTTCCATGATGCCCTGCCAGGCCTATACCCTCAGGGGAGCTCAGCCTAAATAAACAGATCTCATTTCTAAAGGCAGAGACTGGTAATGAGGCTACTGCCAGCCAGAACCCCTCTCCTCCTCTATTCCTCCTCTCCCCTCTCCTCTCCTACGCTAAAGTGTTCTTCCTGTTAACATTCATGCTCCACAACAGCCGTATCATTGCTGTTGGAGGGGGTTCTGAAGTTTACGCTAGCTGCCTCCGACGAAGGCCGTCCGCTTTGTGTCACTGCTATGTTCCAGACAGACAGACAGCCGGGAGGGCGGGCGGGTCACTGTTATGTTCCAGACAGACAGACAGCCGGGAGGGCGGGCGGGTCACTGCTATGTTCCAGACAGACAGACAGCCGGGAGGGCGGGCGGGTCACTGTTATGTTCCAGACAGACAGACAGCCGGGAGGGTGGGCGGGTCACTGTTATGTTCCAGACAGACAGACAGCCGGGAGGGCGGGCGGGCGGGTCACTGTTATGTTCCAGACAGACAGACAGCCGTGAGGGCGGGCGGGTCACTGTTATGATCACACACATGCACACATAGAGGCATGCGTGCCAAATGCTTTGATCTTTCACTGATGTCTCTCCACCACCATCAGTCACTATTGACCTGCACCTAAACTACACCATGCATATCAATAATACACATGGTTACACTCACATACACAAATACACCACCCCAGACCCAGATATAAGCCTACTGTACCCCACTCTCTCTTTCCTCTCCCAGCTCAAACTCTACAGTGGATTGATAAACTTGTCAGGCTGATCAGGGGCTCAGAGATTGAAATGTCTTAATATCAAGTCACAAACAAATGAAAATGATGTTGTGGTGCATCGCTTCCAATACTGACATGTACATATAGAGTACTCATCTCTCACCATCTCTCTCTCCTTTTCTACCTCTCCCTCTCCTGCCACCTGCTCTCCCTCTCCACCTCCGTCTGTCTGGATGCATGATGTTACCATTTCCTCCTTGATAATAAATACCTGAATACAGTCCTTCCTGTTTATATTCATGTTTTATTTAGTGTTTTGTATTATCATAATCAAAGTACCAATAAAAATAACAAAGTAGAATAAAATATACATATCAAGTGTCAGGGTAGTTCTGTAACCTGTCCCACGTGGAATCTTGATGTTAACAAACAAATTAGCATTTAAATGAGTCCTGCATTTTATCCTTCAAGGTTATGTTATGGATATTCAATTAGGGGGTGTGTGTGCGTGTGTGTGTGGTCTATATGCTTCCAACTGACTGGTACTCCAGAGAGGTTTTATAGTAGGGGTTGTGTAGGGAGGGGATGAAAGAGTGGGGTCGGTGGGTGTGTTTGTGCGTGTCTGCGTGTCTCTGTGTGTGTGTGTGTGTGTGTGTGTGTGTGTGTGTGTGTGTGTGTGTGTGTGTGTGTGTGTGTGTGTGTGTGTGTGTGTGTGTATGTGTGTGTGTGTATGTGCGTGCGTATGAGTGTGTGTGTGTGTGTGTGTGTGTACATTTGTGGTTATTCATGCAGAATAGGGTTTAACAAAACATGCAAGACCAAGTCCAGAAGGAACAGAGCACAATAGTTTGGGAATTTCTGAGTTATTTCAGAGATATGCTGAGCCCTTCATACCATAGGAGGAGATAACTGAACAAGACATCCTTTAAGGTTTTCAAGAACAACAAACAGTGAGTTTCTCTTAAATACACAGAGGGACAAGGAGTAGTGCTGGTGATTTCTCTGTGTAGGGTAGGATTGTTATCATCTTGGCCCATCTCCTAAAGCAGCAGTACCAGGGATGAAAGTGTGAGGCCTGATGTTATTTCAGGCCTGCTACACAGAGACTGTTTAAACACCAAACAGCCTGCACACACACA
This sequence comes from Oncorhynchus mykiss, assembly GCF_057628025.1. Taxonomy (NCBI): domain Eukaryota; kingdom Metazoa; phylum Chordata; class Actinopteri; order Salmoniformes; family Salmonidae; genus Oncorhynchus; species Oncorhynchus mykiss. The sequence goes on along the minus strand of NC_143047.1, from coordinate 21,721,194 downwards.
CACACACACACACACACACACACACACACACACACACACACACACACACTGCACATGCCGGAGGCCTCAACCAACAGTTTAAAAAATAAATTCAGAATACAGACTTTTAACTCAGTCTATTCCGGTGCAGGCGTTAGTGCCAGTCACCACGGGGAGAAGGGAGGTCAAGATGGAGTGTGTTCCTCCAGCTACATAGAGCTGTCTCAAACCTGTTACTCTCACAGTGCTCTGATCTGATAAGATGCCTGCTGTCCAGCAGAGTACTGGACGGTATGTCTCTTGTGGAGTATCACTTACATTTTGACTCGTAATGAATTGAGTGCCTATAGTATTCTGAATACTTTCTGGACCTTAGTGTGATGTGTCTCAACTCTGTTCATCATAACCCTCCAAATACAAGCCACTTGTTTCTTAGGAAAGGGGCTGGTCTCCCAGCCCATCGTAGTGTTGATAGAACCATGTCATCCAGAGAGTGAAATGATGGTAGTTCTCCTCTCTGAGAGCAGGCCAAAAGCAATTTATTTAACCCTGTACTGGGAGCTCCCACACCAGTCAAATAAAGAACAATGTGCTTTAGCCGAATGCTTGTAAACCAGTGCTTCCAAAAGTCCACAGACATGAGGTAGATGAAGAATAGGTGTTTGTGTGAGGGAGAGTGCTGTGTACTGTGCAGTACTGTACTGGACTCCTTTGTGCAATTTTAAACCTCCCAATGATATTGTGGTGAGTTGACCGTTAATCTCTAAGGCAAACTAATCTCCCTTTAATATAGATGACTAATGAACCTGCTCAAAAACATGTTGTTTTTAATGAATCTACCCCTCGCCGACTCACCAGCGATAATAACATGTGGATTAACTTGTGAGCTGGGTGATATGTGGAGTTTTTTACGGGTTCTTATGGCATAGCGTCTCCTTCCGTCTATTACAGTAAATATGTATGCTAATACGCTAGCTCATGTTAGTCGTTAAAAAACACCTCGGCTCATATTATTGAGGAAGGGAACACACACAAACGTCAAGCATTGATGACTTTGCCTAAGGAAGTTGATGTCTGTAAGGCTGTCATGTACTGTCATGTTGTGTCTTGTCTCTGTCCTTTCCCTTCACCCTGTCTCCCTCTGCTGGTCGTTGTTAGGTTACCTTTTCTCCCCCTCTTTCCCCCAGCTGTGCCTTGTCTCCTCCTAACCACCTCGTCACCCCTTTTCCCACCTGTTCCCTTTTTCCCTCTGATTAGGTCCCTATATCTCTCTCTGTTTCTGCTCCTGTCCTTGTCGGATTCTTGTTTGTTGTGTTTCATGCCTGAACCAGACTGTCGTCATGTTTGCTGTAACCTTGTCTTGTCCTGTCGGAATCTGCCGGTCCGTCTGAGCCTACCTATGTTTGGTAATTAAAGAAGCTCTGTTTAAGTTAATTCGCTTTTGGGTCCTCATTCACGCACCGTAACAGAAGAATCCGACCAAGAATGGACCCAGCGACTTCGGATCCTCTCCACTCAGCCGTCGGGATCCAGGGAGCGATGCTAGGCAGACACGAGCAGGAATTGTCTGCTGCTCGACATGCCGTTGAGACCCTGGCCACCCAAGTCTCCAACCTCACAGAACAGGTTCACCATCTCCGCCTCGATCCACCGGCCACTTCCAGGGCTTTCGAATCTCCGGAGCCCAGAATCAATAACCCGCCGTGTTACTCTGGGGAGCCCACTGAATGCCGCTCGTTCCTCACCCAGTGTGATATTGTGTTTTCTCTCCAGCCCTACACTTTCTCCAGGAGCACTGCTCGTGTCGCCTACGTCATATCTCTCCTTATTGGACGGGCTCGTGAGTGGGGCACGGCAATCTGGGAGGCAAGGGCTGAGTGTACTAACCAGTATCAGGACTTTAAGGAGGAGATGATACGGGTTTTTGATCGATCTGTTTTTGGGGAGGAGGCTTCCAGGGCCCTGTCTTCCCTATGTCAAGGTAATCGATCCATAACAGACTACTCTATTGAGTTTCGCACTCTCGCTGCCTCCAGTGGCTGGAACGAGCCGGCTTTGCTCGCTCGTTTTCTGGAGGGTCTCCGCGCAGAGGTAAAGGATGAGATTCTCTCCCGGGAGGTTCCTTCCAGCGTGGATTCCTTGATTGAACTCGCTATTCGCATTGAGCGACGGGTTGATCTTCGTCACCGAGCTCGTGGAAAGGAGCTCGCGTTCTCCGTTGCCCCCCTCTCCGCATCACTACCATCTTCCTCTGCCGGCTCGGGTGCTGAGCCCATGCAGCTGGGAGGTATCCGCATCTCGACTAAGGAGAGGGAACGGAGAATCACCAACCGCCTCTGTCTCTATTGCGGTTCCGCTGGTCATTTTGTCATTTCATGTCCAGTAAAAGGCCAGAGCTCATCAGTAAGCGGAGGGCTACTGGTGAGCGCTACTACTCCTGTCTCTCCTTCAAGATCCTGCACTACCTTGTCGGTCCATCTACGCTGGACCGGTTCGTCAGCTTCCTGCAGTGCCTTAATAGACTCTGGGGCGGAGGGCTGTTTTATGGACGAGACCTGGGCTCGGGAACATGACATTCCTCTCAGACAGTTAAAGGAGCCCACGGCCTTGTTCGCCCTGGATGGTAGTCCTCTCCCCAGGATTCAGCGTGAGACGCTACCTTTAACCCTCACTGTTTCTGGTAATCATAGTGAAACCATTTCTTTTTTAATTTTTCGTTCACCTTTTACACCTGTTGTTTTGGGTCATCCCTGGCTAGTTTGTCATAATCCTTCCATTAATTGGTCTAGTAATTCTATCCTCTCCTGGAACGTCTCTTGTCATGTGAAATGTTTAATGTCTGCTATCCCTCCTGTTTCCTCTGTCTCTTCTTCACAGGAGGAGCCTGGTGATTTGACAGGGGTGCCGGAGGAATATCACGATCTGCGCACAGTGTTCAGTCGGTCCAGGGCCACCTCTCTTCCTCCACACCGGTCGTATGATTGTAGTATTGATCTCCTTCCGGGAACCACCCCCCCCCGGGGTAGACTATACTCTCTGTCGGCTCCCGAACGTAAGGCTCTCGAAGATTATTTGTCTGTAGCTCTTGACGCGGGTACCATAGTCCCCTCCTCCTCTCCCGCCGGAGCGGGGTTTTTTTTTGTCAAGAAGAAGGACGGGTCTCTGCGCCCCTGCATAGATTATCGAGGGCTGAATGACATAACAGTGAAGAATCGTTATCCGCTTCCTCTTATGTCTTCAGCCTTCGAGATCCTGCAGGGAGCCAGGTTTTTCACTAAGTTGGACCTTCGTAACGCTTACCATCTCGTGCGCATCAGGGAGGGGGACGAGTGGAAGACGGCGTTTAACACTCCGTTAGGGCACTTTGAATACCGGGTTCTTCCTTTCGGCCTCGCTAACGCTCCAGCTGTCTTTCAGGCATTAGTCAATGATGTCCTGAGAGACATGCTGAACATCTTTGTTTTCGTTTACCTTGACGATATCCTGATTTTTTCACCGTCACTCCAGATTCATGTTCAGCACGTTCGACGTGTCCTCCAGCGCCTTTTAGAGAATTGTCTTTTTGTGAAGGCTGAGAAGTGCACTTTTCATGCCTCCTCCGTCACATTTCTCGGTTCTGTTATTTCCGCTGAAGGCATTAAGATGGATCCCGCTAAGGTCCAAGCTGTCATTGATTGGCCCGTCCCTAAGTCACGCGTCGAGCTGCAGCGCTTTCTCGGCTTCGCGAACTTCTATCGTCGTTTCATCCGTAATTTCGGTCAGGTGGCAGCTCCTCTCACAGCCCTTACTTCTGTCAAGACGTGCTTTAAGTGGTCCGTTTCCGCCCAGGGAGCTTTTGATCTCCTCAAGAATCGTTTTACATCCGCTCCTATCCTTGTTACACCTGACGTCTCTAGACAGTTCGTTGTCGAGGTTGACGCGTCAGAGGTGGGCGTGGGAGCCATTCTTTCTCAGCGCTCCCTCTCTGACGACAAGGTCCACCCATGCGCGTATTTTTCTCATCGCCTGTCGCCGTCGGAACGTAACTATGATGTGGGTAACCGCGAACTGCTCGCCATCCGGTTAGCCCTAGGCGAATGGCGACAGTGGTTGGAGGGGGCGACCGTTCCTTTTGTCGTTTGGACTGACCATAGGAACCTTGAGTACATCCGTTCTGCCAAACGACTTAATGCGCGTCAGGCGCGTTGGGCGCTGTTTTTCGCTCGTTTCGAGTTCGTGATTTCTTATCGTCCGGGCTCTAAGAACACCAAGCCTGATGCTTTGTCTCGTCTCTTCAGTTCTTCAGTAGCCTCCACTGACCCCGAGGGGATTCTCCCTGAGGGGCGTGTTGTCGGGTTGACTGTCTGGGGAATTGAGAGGCAGGTAAAGCAAGCGCTCACTCACACTCCGTCGCCGCGCGCTTGTCCTAGGAACCTTCTTTTCGTTCCCGTTCCTACTCGTCTGGCCGTTCTTCAGTGGGCTCACTCTGCCAAGTTAGCCGGCCACCCTGGCGTTCGGGGTACGCTTGCTTCCATTCGCCAGCGTTTTTGGTGGCCCACCCGGGAGCATGACACGCGTCGTTTCGTGGCTGCTTGTTCGGTCTGCGCGCAGACTAAGTCCGGTAACTCTCCTCCTGCCGGCCGTCTCAGGCCGCTTCCTATTCCCTCTCGACCGTGGTCTCACATCGCCTTAGATTTTGTCACCGGACTGCCTTCGTCAGCGGGGAAGACTGTTATTCTTACGGTTGTCGATAGGTTCTCTAAGGCGGCTCATTTCATTCCCCTTGCTAAGCTTCCTTCTGCTAAAGAGACGGCACAAATCATCATCGAGAATGTTTTCAGAATTCATGGCCTTCCGTCAGACGTCGTTTCGGACAGAGGTCCGCAATTCACGTCTCAATTTTGGAGGGAGTTTTGCCGTTTGATTGGGGCTTCCGTCAGTCTCTCTTCCGGCTTTCACCCCCAGTCTAACGGTCAAGCAGAACGGGCCAATCAGACTATTGGTCGCATCTTACGCAGTCTTTCTTTTCGCAACCCTGCGTCTTGGTCAGAACAGCTCCCCTGGGCAGAATACGCCCACAACTCGCTTCCTTCGTCTGCGACCGGGCTATCTCCTTTTCAGAGTAGCCTCGGGTACCAGCCTCCGCTGTTCTCATCTCAGTTCGCCGAGTCCAGCGTCCCCTCCGCTCAGGCTTTTGTCCAACGTTGCGAGCGCACCTGGAAGAGGGTCAGGTCTGCACTTTGCCGTTATAGGACGCAGACTGTGAGGGCTGCTAATAAGCGTAGAACTAAGAGTCCTAGATATTGTCGCGGTCAGAGAGTTTGGCTCTCCACTCAGAACCTTCCCCTTAAGACGGCTTCTCGCAAGTTGACCCCGCGGTTCATTGGTCCGTTCCGTATTTCTCGGGTCATTAATCCTGTCGCAGTTCGACTTCTTCTTCCGCGATACCTTCGTCGCGTCCACCCGGTCTTCCATGTCTCCTGCATCAAGCCCGTCCTTCGCGCCCCCGCTCGTCTTCCCCCCCCCCCCCCATCCTTGTCGAGGGCGCACCCATCTACAGGGTCCGTAGAATTTTGGACATGCGTCCTCGGGGCCGTGGTCACCAGTACCTCGTAGATTGGGAGGGGTACGGTCCTGAGGAGAGGAGTTGGGTTCCCTCTCGGGACGTGCTGGACCGTGCGCTGATCGAGGATTTCCTCCGTTGCCGCCAGGTTTCCTCCTCGAGTGCGCCAGGAGGCGCTCGGTGAGTGGGGGGGTACTGTCATGTACTGTCATGTTGTGTCTTGTCTCTGTCCTTTCCCTTCACCCTGTCTCCCTCTGCTGGTCGTTGTTAGGTTACCTTTTCTCCCCCTCTTTCCCCCAGCTGTGCCTTGTCTCCTCCTAACCACCTCGTCACCCCTTTTCCCACCTGTTCCCTTTTTCCCTCTGATTAGGTCCCTATATCTCTCTCTGTTTCTGCTCCTGTCCTTGTCGGATTCTTGTTTGTTGTGTTTCATGCCTGAACCAGACTGTCGTCATGTTTGCTGTAACCTTGTCTTGTCCTGTCGGAATCTGCCGGTCCGTCTGAGCCTACCTATGTTTGGTAATTAAAGAAGCTCTGTTTAAGTTAATTCGCTTTTGGGTCCTCATTCACGCACCGTAACAAAGGCATATTAACTCCAGGCTTGTTTTTATAAATACATTTCCTCAATTATTCAGCCTGTTTTAAGACTTCAGATGATGTCAGATTGTGGCCAGGGGTGTGATGGCTGGAGGACTGGTGAGTGTGTTGATTCCCAGGCCCAGGGTTGCAAAGATTTTATATAATCTCTCTATAAGACATTTAGAGGCTCCTTTTTGGGTAGTTGTGTGGAATTCTCTATGTCCCTCTCTCTGGACTTATCACGTGTATACAGTATGTGAAATAATTCAATAAAGAAGAATGACAAAGCTGTTAAACATTTTCCTAAATCTAAACCATCGACTTAGTGAAAACCATTGGTGTTAACATGAGGGTTTCAACATTAATTATCTTTTTTTTAATGCACTTTCAATTCATTTTACAATGTCAGTATTTGTAGTCAATGTTTTGGCATCAAACTGGTGGCAGTTGTGTAAAAAGTCAATAGGATTGCAGAGGTAATTGTTGAATAGATGATTTTTCATTAATTAGGCTATTTTCTCTTGGATCATATGGTCTATCTACTAGAAACTAATGGACAGTATGGACACAGATATAAACAATGAACATATACAGTACCAGTCCATTTTTTAAAACTATTTTCTACATTGTAGAATAATAGGGAAGACATCAAAACTATGAAATAACACATATGGAATCAAGTAGTAACCAAACAAGTGTTAAACAAATCTAAATATATTTTAATGTTAGATTCTTCAAAGTAGCAACTCTTTGCCTTGATGACAGCTTTGCACACTCCTGACATTCTCTCAACCAGCTTGACCTGGAATGCTTTTTCAACAGTCTTGAAGGAGTTCCCACATATGCTGAGCCCTTGTTGGCTGCTTTTCTCAATTGGGTTGAGGTTGGGTGATTGTTGAGGCCAGGTCATCTGATGCAGCACACCATCCCTCTCCTTCCTGGTCAAACAAACCTTACACAGCATGGAGGTGTGTTGGTTCATTGTCTGGTTGAAAAACAAATGATAGTCACACTAAGACCAAACCAGATGGGATGGTGTATCGCTGCAGAATGCTATGGTAGCCATGCTGGTTAAGTGTGCCTTGAATTGTAAATAAGTCACAGGCAGTGTCACCAGCAAAGCACCCCCACACCATCACACCTCCTACTCCATGCTTTACGGTGGGAACCACACATGCAGAGATCCGTTCACCTACTCTGCGTCTCACAAATTTGGACTCATCAGACCAAAGGACAGATTTCCACCGGTCTAATGTCCATTGCTTGTGTTTCTTGGCCCAAGCAAGGCTCTTCTTATTATTGGTGCCCCTTAGTAGTGGTTTCTCTGCAGCAATTCGACCATGAAGGCCTGATTCACACAGTCTGCTCTGAACAGTTGATGTTGAGTTGTGTCTGTTACTTGAAATCTGTGAAGCATAATGAACTTGTCCTCTGCAGCAGAGTTTACTCTGGGTCTTCCGTTCCTGCTCATTTCCTGCTTCCTGCTCATGAGAGCCAGTTTCATCATAGCGCTTGATTGTTTTTGCGACAGCACTTAAAGAACTTTCAAAGTTCTTGATGGACTGTCATTTCTCTTTGCTTATTTGAGCTGTTCTTGGCATAATATGGACTTGGTCTTTTCCCAAATAGGGCTATCTTCTGTATACCATCCTACCTTGTCACAACACAACTGATTGGTTCAAATACATTAAGAAGGACATTAATTCCACAAATTTACTTTTAACAAAGCATAGCTGTTAATTGAAATGCATTCCAGGTGACTACCTCATGAAGCTAATTGAGAGAATAACAAGAGTGTGCAAAGCTGTCATCAAGGCAAAGGGTGGCTACTTTGAAAAAGCTCAAATATAAAATACATTTTGATTTGTTTAACACTTTTTTGGTTAGTACATGATTCCATATCGTTTTGATGTCTTCACTATTATTCCCAAAAAATTGACTGGTCGGGTATATGTTCAATGTTTATATCTGTGTCCACACTGTCCAGTAGTTTCTAGTAGATAGAAAAACCCTTGAATGAGTAGGTGTGTCCAAACTTTTGACTGGTACTGTATATGCTGTCTGGTTATCTTTTTCTATTCTACTACTTCACCTAGTATTGTTACTATTATAATTATTGTTTCACTCACTTCTCTTTGACCTGCATTGTTGGTCAAAGAGGATTCCACTGTACCCTGCAATCTGCGACTGTCACGCCTTGACCTTAGAGATCCTTTTTATGTCTCTATTTTGGTTTGGTCAGGGCGTGAGTTGGGGTGGGCATTCTATGTTTTGTGTTCTATGTTTTCTATTTCTGTGTGATTGGCCGGGTGTGGTTCTCAATCAGGGACAGCTGTCTATCGTTGTCTCTGATTGAGAACCATACTTAGGTAGCCTTTTCCCACCTGTGTTTTGTGGGTAGTTGTTTTCTGTTTTTGTGTCTGCACCAGACAGAACTGTTTCGGTTTGGTTCGTTCTCTTTGTTCTTTTTGTTATTCAGTGTTGATAAATCATGAACACTTACCACGCTGCTCTTTGGTCTTCTTCATGCAACGATGACCGTTACAGCGACCCTGTGCCTGTGACAAATAAACTCTGAATTGATTTTAAGTCAGGAAACCTAATAAAACTCTTTGGAATGCACCTTGATACCAATAACCACTTTTTGCGGTCTGACTGTAGTCTGACCGCTGTAAGGAGTGCGCTGAGAGTCGGGAATCAAGTCCAGGGAGTGAGTGTTTTAATAAATAAAAGAAACAAAGAACACGAAACACAAACAAAGCCGTCATGAAAACAGTCAATAACATCTGAGGAAAGAGCCAAGGGAAGTGACAGATATAGGGAAGATAAGCAAGGAGGTGATGGAGTCCAGGTGAGTGTCATGAGGTGCAGGTGCGCGAGACGATGGTGACAGGTGTGCGGGATAATCAGCAGCCTGATGACCTGGAGTTCGGAGAGGGAGTATACATACGTGACAACCGCACCCTACAATCCTTAGGTGGAGCTGCGTGTTGAACACTTACATGCATACTGTACATGAGATGTCTTCCCTGTGATGAGGAACATGTGTGCAGGGTGGGAACTAGACCTTGAACAGGTTCACTCTCCAGCCTAATAATCCTGTTGAAAGCAGATCCTTCATTCAGACTGTCACATCAACATTCCAAGTCACACAGGAATACAGACTTGGAAGCATTCTGATTCCCGACCAAACCAGTCCCAGGTTTGCTGTTGCCTTTTTGCCTCCCCCACACAGGCACTTATTCCCGGGCCATTGGAATTTGGGAATTTATGGTAGTTTCTTGTATTTTGACTCGGGGGTAGGGGTGGGGCGGTACACTTTGGTGGCGAGTCGGGTCGTCCTCAATGTTTTGATATCAAGTTTCTTACTAATTACTGACCTTAATTCATCAATCAAGTACAAGGTTGGAGCGGAAACCCGCAGACTCTCGGCCTGCCGTGGAATGAATTTGACATGTGGTCAGCACTGTGTGGGAGTTCAAAGTTCACAACCTCTGACGTCAGAAAGGTGCCCACCACCTGGCTTCAGTGGGAATGAAGCCAACAGCTACTGTACTCTATCTGAGGACTCAAACACAGGGAGGAGAGAGAACAGGTGAGAGCATGGGTCACCATTTACTTTACACTACAGAGCTAGCGCTGTATCTGCCAGTCAGCAGTCCCTCAGACCTCTCTTTCATTAGAGAGATGCACAGGCCCCTTCCTGGCATGGACTGCAAAGAGAGAGCCAAGCATGCACACACACATACACACATGCACCCACACACACGCACCCGCACACACACATGCACACATGCACCCACACACACGCACCCGCACACACACATACACACATGCACCCACACACACACGCACCCGCACACACACATACACACATGCACCCACACACACGCACCCGCACACACACTCAAACTTGTGCGCGCGCACACACACACACACACGTGCGCACACACACACGTGCGCACACACACCAGATAGGGGACTTAAAAGGCCTCTCCCAGGTGTTTGAACTGGGTTCCCATCATTACCCCTTCAGCCTGGGGAGCTCTCCCTCTGACTGCCTTGTTGATCGATTGTAATTGTACAGTCCTAATTGATTGACTGCACTTCACTCAATGTAATAAGCATTCGTTGGAGGTGACAGGTAAAAGGAGGGGGAGTGTGGGTAATGACCTCCCTTCCTGTCCTTTGGTGAATGACCCCGCACGGTAGAACTCACGGACACTTCACCATCTTGAGGATGGAAAGAGGAGAGAGACGTTAGCTTTTCACTCCTCTGTGTTATATTCTGCTGACCCAGGCAAAAGATGGCTTCTGCTTCCCTTTTAATCACATTTCAGTTATTCTGATGGAGGATGGGAAACACACTGGTTTTGCGGTGGATTTCTCTATGATCTTTAAAATCTACTATTTTCTCCCAGCTGGTCCAGGTAATTAATCATCCATACATGTTTTAAAACATCAGCGACTCTCCTCTCCTCCTCTCTCCGCTCCCTCACTTCTTTCCCTCTGTTGTCGAAATGTGTGAGTGATTACCACCAACCTAAATATATTACATATTCCAAAGTGTGGAAAATACACATATGGTGCCGGGTGCTTTGAAACAGCTCTTTATTTGAAGCATAAGCGGAAAAGAGAAAGCAAGCTGAATGGAGTGTGACTTCCATTGCACAGGTGCGGCTAATGAACTAGCAGGAAAATGGAGACGTACAGTAGCAGGTCAACACTTTGACTTTTTACTGTAACAAGCCAAGGAACGGCAAAGGGCTCTTTTATTTCTACTGCTGCAGTCAGTTTCTCAAATCAAAGAATGAGCACAGGTCCATCCAGTCCAGGGGACAGAGAGCACATTAATAATGTATAGGCTATTTCTGAGGTGGAGCGATGGTATCCTGCAGTTTAAATATTAGAGTCCAATTGGGGGCTTTGTGGCCTGGCATGTACAGATCAGGCTGTGCATTAAGTGGCAGTATATCCCTCCCTGGGTGTGTTATGTAGGCTCAGCATGGAGCCTTTCACTACCTGAACAGGCCCAGATGTACTGTACTGTTGTGTGGGAATAATCAGAATTAGTTGGGTAACATAGATAAGATGTTTTATTTTCATTATATGCTTGTGAGTTACTTCTCATCAGGATAATACTGTTGGCTGGTTGCAGTTATCTGTTCTCTGTCAAGGTTTCAGTTACTTGGGCCGCAGAGAGGGGAGAGGTCAAGATTGTCTTCATATGTAAACATACATTTTAAACCAATTATTTATTGGCTCCACAATGTCTGTGTGCCAGTCACTGTGTCTCTGTGATCTTGTCCAGGAGGGGTGTATTTGATATATGCCTGTTCATGAGGTTTTGTTTTATGGTCCTGAGAGCGAGGTGAGAACATAGTTTAGGAGACAAAGCTGAACAATAATTTATAGCCAATGCTGTCTGGCTATGTGTGTCTTTACTATAAAGGATCTCAGTTGCAATGTGTAAGGACTCTCAGAGAATTCATTTATAGATACTGAATTGATCTGAGAGTCACAGGGTTGTGATGCTCATATAATTAAAGATGGACTTTATGATAACTCTGACTTGTGTGTGGTTTGCTCTCATGATTTGCTAAATACAGGAAATTTCCACTACACTGTACACCCGTCTGTCTGCAATGACGTTGATTCAGACACGTAATTAGACTGTCATAGGCAACAAGGTTATGCATAACTATGTGAGGTCATGAATGGATAACCCCAACTAGACATTATGACTCTGGGAGTCATAGTTAAAAAAAAAAAAAAAGAATGAAATTAAATATTTATTTATTAAAGTAAGTTAGTGTGAACTTGCAGTGTGAATAGTAACTGTTTTGGTGTGTTCTTTCTCTCACCCTGAAGAAGAAGGCACAGTGATGCCGAAACGTTGGTAAATACCCAATAAATGACCGGAAGTTTAAATATGGAGTGTTCTTGTCATGCCCTGACCTGAGAAAGCCTTTTTATGTCTCTATTTTGGTTTGGTCAGGGTGTGATTTGGGTGGGCATTCTATGTTTTGTTTTCTATGTTTCTTTATTTCTAAGTTTTGGCCATGTATGGTTCTCAATCAGGGACAGCTGTCTATCGTTGTCTCTGATTAGGAATCATACTTAGGTAGCCCTTTTCCCTCCTTCAGTGTGGGTAGTTGACTTTTATTAGTGGCACGATAGTCCTGTAAGCGTCACGGTTGGTCTTTCTTTAACGACGGCCGTGACAGTTCTGGTTGTGCGCCAGCTCATGTTTTTTTTATTCTTTCTCTCACAACTAACACAACTTTGAAATAAACTACAGGTAAAAATGTATGACTATTTTCTGTTTCTCTTTCACATAAAAAACCCAAACAGTTGAGTTGACCCAGGAAAACAGTTGACGAAGGAAAATGTTTTTGTGGGGAAATATTTCATTCTGATGGGTTCTGTTTTCTCCTGAGAGTTTCATCATCCTTTACTATAAGGTCGTAGCACCATACGTAGGTAGGGTCAGCAATTCAGAGATGGCACCAACCTCATACCACACTTACACTCTCCCTCACCCTCCCTCACAATCCCTCACCCTCCCTCGCCCTCCATGGGCCTACGGTCACCACGGTCATAAGAACAGTTGCACGTTCCGAGCGCTTTGGTGAGGTGACACCAGAGGTTAATACAAACCCCAGGAGGGTCCACCAAATATGCTCCCTCTTGTGAAGTTAGAAACAGCCCCTGCAGCATATTGCATGACCCTGGACTGTCTACTGCATGCCCATACACACACATATTTATACACACACACACTGTGTACATACACATCCATGTGTCTCACAATTCCTGCCGTAATTATCTTGTTTCATAGGGGCAACTGTCGAGTTCGCCAGCAGGCGGAACTGTACATTTAGCACCAAATCTACCCACTAAGAGCTGGATATGAGTCTGAGATGTTTCCTGAGTCTAGCTGACAAAGTCAGAGACAGATCGGTTTCAGACTCATTCCCCCCTCCTCCTCCATCCCTCCATCCCTCTCTCTCCTGCCTTTCCGAGACACAGTGGCCCTCTATCCAGGGCTATCTGGCTGTGCATCTGGATCATACGAGGCCAGTCGCATCCTACCAGAAATAGAGTGCCGGAAAAAGATTCTCGCCTGTCTACGTCACCTTATCGAGAACAGGGGACGCTGGGGAGAGGGAGAGAATAGATTACCGGTGACTAAAAATAAATATGAAATATGGCTTCTGTTCTGCAATCTATATCTACCTCTCTTCCTACCCCTCTCTTATCAGGGTCTCACTCTCTCTCTCAGATAGGGGTCCCCTTGAACCAGTACCAAACCTAATGCCAGGACACTCATTTGACTGTGTGTCATCTGTGCATTTACATTAAGCAGGCCCATACTCAATAGGACAGGGGCTATATACAGTCATTATAACAAGGACACACACACCGCACAGGAGTGTCCTGACTTAATGTAATTGTTCTAAGCATTGGCTCTCGCTCTAGTTTTAGCAGTCTCTGAAGACAGTAGGCATTGAGTCCTAATTGGGTCCAGAGCGAACCATAAGTCTGTGGTCTCTGTTGGCGACCACTCGTGTTCATCACTGCATGACCATAACGAGCGTTTTGCCAACAACACAGAGCAGCTGATAAAAGGCCAGGTGGGTAATTGATGTGGTTACTAAGTGGCTCATTTGCATCCTTGACGCATATCAAACTAAGCAGCGGGTGGGGTGTGAGAGAGAGGGGGTTTTAGATGGGGATTAGGGGGGTGGGGGTTTGTTAAAAGGCAACATGGATGTTACATTTTAGTCAGGAGAGCAGAGAAACCTTGGAGGACGTTCCAATTGTTAATTGGGCTCTTTTGGGGGTTCCTCTCTTCTCTCTTTAATTTTCCATCCACCCCTTTCTTCCCCCTTTCCTTCCATCTACCCCTCCTTCTATCTGTCCGTCTCTAGGGAAAGGGAATGAAAAGATAAGCAGAGACCTTACAGGTAGTAAGGGTTGTCAGACATGCGAGCTGCCGCTGTGGTCTTAACCATGTCCTAACCATCAGCTTAACCTGCCTTTAGAATAACTACAGCTCCTCCCTTCGGGCATTGGAAAAGAGGAGTGATGGGCAGCACCATAGAGGCCCCTACCATTTCCTTATAAATCCAGTATGACAACTAATGCCATGTACTACGTGACAGAGAGAAATTTGGCATCAATTATCAATAAGTTTGATTTCTCAAGGTCTTCAGGGTTCATTTACTTTTCATAACACAAACCAGCAGAGTTCCAGACCTGAGTCTGATACAGGCCTATTGTGGTGGATATGTTAGTATTACACCTCTAATACTGCACACTAAAAGCTCACAGCTGTTCCCTAATTCGAGAGGTACAACAAACTGGCTGCCAGGCAAAGTGGAACCACAAAGCCCTGGGTGTAGTTCCCCGAAGTCAAGGAGCCCTTCCAAGATGTAACACAAGAACATTCCACGCATGAATGGAGCATATTCTTCAGCTCGTTTCTCCACACACGTGGGGAGATTTCCATTAAAATAAATAAGAGCCATATGAAGGCAACACAGACGCAAGACTGCACGAGAGACAGCTGCAGTGTGATCACACAATGCTTGTGTCTGTCGGGTGTGTGTTTTTTGGTAGGTATGATTGGATGAATGATTGGCAAAATGTTTGTGATGAAGGCATCACTCAGTTCTGTTCCTGGCGGTTCCACTGTTGTGGAGATGCTCTACTGTACTGGAGCTGCTATTTGCCTTGAGGAATAAGGCATTATGGGCACTTCAAAGCCGTACAAAGCCAGATTTCTTATGTGTTTGTTTCTCTGTCTGTCCGTCTGTCTGTACTGTTACATCTCTGAGGGATCCACCCTATGGGATCTCCCTCTCTGTTTGTCTTGGAAGAGGGGATAGAACCATTACCCTCTTAACACTGCCCTAAAGACAGGCAGGCAGACTGGTGAAATGTAAGAAGCATCCCCCTCCCTCTTCTCTCCTGTCTTTCCAGTCCAAGTCCCAGTCCCTGGCATGAGGTGTGTTAGTTGGATGGCTAATGCTGGTCTCTGAGGAGCACATCTGCTGTTTTAACGCTCCACTGTGGTTTATGGAGGTCTCAGCGCTGAGCCATTAGAGCTGCACCTGCAGAACCATCCAAACAAGAGGAACAGCGCTCGTATTGTAAAAGGCCCTCGTAACATAAATATTTCTCCTCTCTTGACTCTAAACTCACATAATGAAGCTGACAAAACTCACCACATGTGTCTAGGATGTGTTGCTGAGGGAGAGAGAGGAGGGAAAGATGGAGAGAGGAGGGAAAGATGGGGAGAGGAGGGAAAGATGGTTGAGAGGAGGGAAAGATGGGGAGAGAAGGGAAAGATGGAGAGAGGAGGGAAAAATGGGGAGAGGAGGGAAAGATGGGGAGAGGAGGGAAATATGGGGAGAGGAGGGAAATATGGTTGAGAGGAGGGAAAGATGGGGAGAGGAGGGAAAGATGGGGAGAGGAGGGAAAGATGGAGAGAGGAGGGAAAGATGGTTGAGAGGAGGGAAAGATGGGGAGAGGAGGGAAAGATGGTTGAGAGGAGGGAAAGATGGGGAGAGGAGGGAAAGATGGGGAGAGGAGGGAGAGGAGGGAAAGATGGTTGAGAGGAGGGAAAGATGGGGAGAGGAGGGAAAGATGGGGAGAGGAGGGAAAGATGGTTGAGAGGAGGGAAAGATGGTTGAGAGGAGGGAAATATGGTTGAGAGGAGGGAAAGATGGAGAGAGGAGGGAAAGATGGTTGAGAGGAGGGAAAGATGGGGAGAGGAGGGAAAGATGGTTGAGAGGAGGGAAAGATGGGGAGAGGAGGGAAAGTAAAAGGAATATGAGAGGAGGAGAAGAAATTAAAAAGGGAGGGAAAGTAAGTGAGAGAAAGATGGAGAAAAAGAGAGAGTGAGGAGTGGGGAAAGAAAGAAAGTCAGAGAGAGATGAGAAAGTTAACAGGGAGAAA
Source organism: Oncorhynchus mykiss (assembly GCF_057628025.1). Lineage (NCBI taxonomy): Eukaryota > Metazoa > Chordata > Actinopteri > Salmoniformes > Salmonidae > Oncorhynchus > Oncorhynchus mykiss. The sequence goes on along the minus strand of NC_143047.1, from coordinate 21,705,128 downwards.
TAAAGAGAGAAAGAAAGAGAGACAGACAGACAGACAGACAAAGAGAAAGCTTGAAAGAAAGTGAGAGAGTGAGAGGGTAGAAAAAAGAGAAGGCCCTTTCCCTGGTTATCAATCCATCTCCAGCATGAAGAATCACTGAGGCCACCTGTGCCAGATGCTGGCTGCGATCATTAGGCGTGTGGCTGGAGGAGAGGTGCTTACCCAAAGAGGAGAACTGTGTACCCGGCCCACCTGCCCGGGGATAACAATCTCCCTGGGACCCTTAAGATGAAAGGAAAAGAGTGGCTAGTCTCTCTTCTGCAGATGAAGCTAAATAAACATAGGCTATTTATCAGTGTGCAGGCCCCACGGCCTGTCATCCCACCGCCTACCTCGGCTCCATTCACCCATTCATCCACAGCACTGCAATGGACCAACACAAAGGAAATCTTATGTAGGCAATCAGGGAGGGAGAAGGTTATGGCTGAAGTAAGCCAAAAAATGACATCTCCAGCTGGCCAAGAGGACAAATTAATATACAGAGATTGGACACTACATTAGCGCAGATGCTTGTGCTTGTCTTTAAGTGTACTTTGGTTGAAGTTGCAACTCGAGAAGTATCCTATCTTTGACACGTTGTTGTTATTGTTGTGTAGGAGGGCATTGCAGCCATGGTGTACAGTAAAGTCAGAAGAGGACTCATCAACCACATTACAACCACACCACGACCCCACATGACCGTTCATCCTTCACACAGGGAAAGTCCCTGGGTTTTCCCCTGGTATCAAACGGACCCTCAAAAATCACACATCCATTCTCAAAACCCTGTCAGGTGGTTCCCCTGCCCCATCCCCCTTTTCTGTGCACCCTCTCTCTGCTCCGCCGGGGCAATTTCCACGCTCAATCCGTCATGTGTGGAGCTCCCAGTTAAATCCCTGTCGGAGCGCCGAGAAGCGTGGAGAGTGATTCCTACTGCTTGGTTGCATCTGTGAGGTTGCTCCCCTGTGGCACAGTGAGTTTCCCAACGTACACACAAACTAGGAGACTGATTATCAATGCCACACTCCCTCTCTCCAGGGGCTATCTGTCTGCGTTAAGATGCCCTTAGTCACAGGGGTAGGAGGATTGGGTTCAGCTCAAGTATTTGTTGAGCTCCTCTCCCTTTCTGTCGCTTCTATGATGGGCGAATAGTGTTCAAGGTATCATGATTCGAAGTTTAACTCTTAACATAACTAGTTAGATTTGGACTATTTTTCTTTAACTAGCTGTATTTAGACTTTTGGGATTTCTTTTCAACCCTTTGTGTTGAATACATATCATATAATCTGGCATGGTTATGAAGGAAATTAGCACAATGAGAAATATCGAAATGGACAAAAGCTTCATTGTGATACATTATAAGCACTGTTTGGGTCTCTGACTTGGGCATTTAGTAATTTCGGCGTCAGACTTTGTTGTTTTAATCAGCACCATTACAACCTGCATATCCACAGCAAACTGCTGAAGAAGGTTAATTAAGTGAGTATTACTTCCTGACTTTCTACTGAAATGTCCACCTGGCCATTGAGATCTCTCTGCCAACCTTCACCCTTGAGTAATCCTTACGACCATCTCCAACACAACGGCTTGCTCTTAAAATAGATGTACCTTGTTACACTGCTGCCTAGGTGTTTGTTTTGCCAGGCATCCTATAATGGGGTCTGGTATGGCCTATTATGGAGATTCTATGGGTCTCCCCGGTTTCACTCCAGTCCTAATAAGTGATCATTTGGAGGAAGACGTATCATTCTGAGCGGCAGCCATATCTAATTAGAGCCATAACGCTGGGTGGAATGGCTCTATCAGCTGGGGAGAGGCAGCCTGCTTATCAGACCCTCAGGCCAATTGCCTCAGGTTTATTTCTCAGGAAATCATTAAATGTTTCATAATTTTAGCATTTAAATGCTGTGTTTTGATCACTGAGCTGTGTGATTAAGGGTGTTTTTAATGGTTACTATCCCGCCTGGTAAAATGCAATTAAAATGTTTCAAGAGTGGAGATAGAGAGAGGAGTTAGGGGCAAGTGTTTGATACCCCTTGTAGTGACAACACAGAGTCTGAAGACTTTTCATCAGCCATGAGTGTGATTTCTAGAAGCAAAGCTTTCTCAGTGACAAGAATGCATCAAATGTAATATCCACACTATTAATCTCAAACGCATGTGCAGCATACGCTCTGCAAACATACAGTGTTATATAGAATCATGCAGAAACAAAAGACAAAACCTTTTATGGGTGTATTGTTGAATCCTTCCAATTGAAACGGGCAGCTCCAAAGCCGTCATAGATAAACGTGGGGAATGTCTCCTTTATTTAATTTAATTGTATTCCTTTATTCGTGGTGCATTTTTAATGGGAGCGTCTGTTTCTCCTGGCTTCCCTCTCGCTTGCTCGCTCGCTCCTCCGATTCCTCACTCCTCCGGGTCACTCCACTTAAAATGCCTCTGTTAATCAGATTTCTTAAAAAAAGACGTAAATAGAATCATAGCTCTGTTGCCAAGACACCCTCCTCTCTCTCCCTCTTTTATTCTCTTTCCCTCTCTACCTCTTTCTCTCTACCTCTCTCTCACTCCAACTCTCTCTCTGTTCCACTCCCAGAGCCTGTTCCAACTCCAGCACCAGGGCCCAGAGTCGCTCAGAGGCAGGCAGTGGACCAGCAAGTGTTCTGCAGCCCTTTTTGGGTGTCTGATTATGGGATAGACCTCTGGCCAAGTGGCTGGGTGGTTCAAATTTATCAACGGGTCCAAAAGGCTCCCAGAGTAGAACCTGATAATGCTGGAAGGTCAAAGTTCATGTGAATCTGTACTGTTATAAGTGAGACAACAGGTCAAAAAGGGTTCTTAGAAGAGTACTTCTTGTTGCACACAATGCCCCGTTGAATAGCACTCAATGCTTCTTCAGTGAAGATGTCATAAGTTATAACAGAGTGAAAATCATTCTCCAGTTGTTCAGTGTGTCTTCCATATGGAAGTGATCAGCATGTCCAAATCCTCCCACATTAATTTTGGCACAGCTCTGTTTCTGCTCTGTCAGAAGCCTATAAAATATGCCCTGTTTTTAGCCCTGTACAGGACGTGCCGAAGCGTGGAAGACTCGACTTTGCATTTACCACAAGTTTGGTTTACGTTGGGCCTATTTAAACTGGAGGCACTACTGTGGAAGGAAAACACAAACTGAGAAAATAAAAAACAAACTTCCATATTATCCAAGCTAATATCATTGTGGGGTCCTGAGCAGCACTGTTGATTCTTTAAATATTGACCCATGAAAGGGAATCTGAATGAGGATCAGAGTCCTAGGCCAGACAGGGTGGTACGTTACAGTACAGGGTGGGTGTCTCCTGTCCTATGGGTTTCTCTAACTTCTCCTGGCTTCTCCTACCCTGGATGAATGGATGGGTGGAGAAATGTTTATTTTTAACATCACCACACCAGGAGAAATCCTGGCAGAACCACAGACAGACTGCCTACAACTGTAACTCCTTTTCATTGAGTTGATACTGTAACGATCTTCTTCATCTGAGGAGGAGTATGAAAGATCGGACCAAAACGCAGCACGGTAAGTGTCCAGGTGGTGAGGGTAGGCAACAACATCTCCACCCCGCTGATCCTCAACACTGGAGCCCCACAAGGGTGCGTTCTGAGCCCTCTCCTGTACTCCCTGTTCACCCACGACTGCGTGGCCACGCACGCCTCCAACTCAATCATCAAGTTTGCGGACGACACGACAGTGGTAGGCTTGATTACCAACAACAACGAGACGGCCTACAGGGAGGAGGTGAGGGCCCTCGGAGTGTGGTGTCAGGAAAATAACCTCACACTCAACGTCAACAAAACTAAGGAGATGATTGTGGACTTCAGGAAGCAGCAGAGGGAACACCCCCCTATCCACATCGATGGAAGTAAGTTTTAAGTTCCTCGGCGTACACATCACAGTCAAACTGAATTGGTCCACCCACACAGACAGCATCGTGAAGAAGGCGCAGCAGCGCCTCTTCAACCTCAGGAGGCTGAAGAAATTCGGCTTGTCACCAAAAACACTCACAAACTTCTACAGATGCACAATCGAGAGCATCCTGTCGGGCTGTATCACCGCCTGGTACGGCAACTGCTCCACCCACAACCGTAAGGCTCTCCAGAGGGTAGTGAGGTCTGCACAATGCATCACCGGGGGCAAACTACCTGCCCTCCAGGACACCTACACCACCCGATGTCACAGGAAGGCCATAAAGATCATCAAGGACAACAACCACCCGAGCCACTGCCTGTTCACCCCGCTATCATCCAGAAGGCGAGGTCAGTACAGGTGCATCAAAGCTGGGACCGAGAGACTGAAAAACAGCTTCTATCTCAAGGCCATCAGACTGTTAAACAGCCACCACTAACATTGAGTGGCTGCTGCCAACACACTGACTCAACTCCAGCCACTTTAATAATGGGAATTGATGGGAAATTATGTAAAATATATCACTAGCCACTTTAAACAATGCTACCTAATATAATGTTTACATACCTTACATTATTCATCTTATATGTATACGTATATACTATACTCTATATAATCTACTGCATCTTTATGTAATACATGTATCACTAGCCACTTTAACTATGCCACTTTGTTTACATACTCATCTCATATGTATATACTGCACTCAATACCATCTACTGTATCTTGCATATGCCGCTCTGTACCATCACTCGTTCATATATCTTTATGTACATATTCTTTATCCCCTTACACTTGTGTCTATAAGGTAGTAGTTTTGTAATTGTTAGCTAGATTACTTGTTGGTTTTTACTGCATTGTCGGAACTAGAAGCACAAGCATTTCGCTACACTCGCATTAACATCTGCTAACCATGTGTATGTGACAAATAAAATTAGATTTGATTTGATTTCATTTTGATTTTAATGAAATAACTAAAGTGAAACAATGCAAATGGAAACAGTTCTGTATGGTGAAACACAGACACAGAAAACAGGATAAAAGAAGAGCTAAAAGCAGGCAAAATCCTAAAAGAAAACCTGGTTCAGTCTGATTTCCACCAGATACCTGGAGATGAATTCACCTTTCAGCAGGACATTAACCTAAAACTGAAGGCCAAATCTAGACTGGAGTTGCTAAGAAAGAAGAGTGCATGTTCCTGATTGGCCTAGTTACAGTTGTGGCTTAAATCTACTTGAAAATCTATGGCAAGACCTGAAAATGGTTGTCATGCAATGATCACCGATCAATTTGACAGAGCTTGAAGAATTTAGAAAATAATAATGGGCAAATGTTGCACAATCCAGGTGTGGAAAGCCCTAAAGGACTCAGACCATGAGAAACAAGATTCTCTGCTCTGATGAAACCAAGATTGAACTCTTTGGCCTGAATGCCAAGTGTTACGCCAGGAGAAAACCTGGCACCATCCCTGCGGGGAAGCATGGTGGTGGCGGCATCGTGTGGTGGAGATGTTTTTCAGCGGCAGGGACTGGGAGACTAGTCAAGGGAACGAGGGAAAGATGAACGGAGCCAAGTACAGAGAGATCCTTGATGAAAACCTGCTCCAAAGCACTCAGGACCTCAGAAAGTTCACCTTTCAACAGGACAACGACCCAAAGCACACAGCCAAGACACCGCAGGAGTGGCTTCGGGACAAGTCTCTCAATGTCCTTGAGTGTCCCAGCCAGAGCCCAGACTTGGACCCGATCGAACATCTCTGAAGAGACCTGAAAATACCTGTGCAGCGACGCTCCCCATCCAACCTGACAGAGATTGAGAGGATCTGTGAAGAAGAATGGGAGAGTGCCAAGAAAATTTGTGTCATACCCAGAAAGACTCGCAGCTGTAATCACTACCAAAGGTGCTTCTACTCAGGGGTGTGAATACTTATGTGTAGATGGGTGAGGAAAAAATAGATTTAATCTATTTTGAATTCAGGCTATAACATCAAATGTGGAATAAGTCAAGAGGTATGAATACTTTCTGAATGCACTGTATATTATGTGTACTGTATATTATGTGTACTGTATATTATGTGTACTGTATATTATGTGTACTGTATATTATGTGTACTGTATATTATGTGTACTGTATATTATGACAAAATAAACCGACTTGAAATTCTTTCACTGGCCCGTGAGGACTTTCAGTATACAATAGAACCTTTTCTATGGAATATAATCCTTCAAGATGTTTATGTTGATTTTTTGTTTAGGTTTCCAATATTCGGGAAAACACCAGTCTAAAATGCTGCAAGGTCTAATAACCACAATGTTCCTGATGAATAGCAAGCCAAAATGATTATGGACTCAACAAAAACTCTTAATTAACAAAGCCCCCCCTTTTCAATCAAGTATCTAAATTACATTTATACAGTTCAATGATTACTGACCAAAAGGAGGATTCTTGAGCTGGGAAGAATACGTTCTGCCATAAACGGAGCCATTTAATCGGTGACCAGTCGATGAGGGAATCATGTCGTGATAATTAAATTGTATGGCATATCGGGAGTGTTAACTTCACTGGGTGGACATTGGACGACCCTGCATTTTCAATAGGCTTTTAAGGCAATTATGTGATGGGCTTGGACAATCATTCCTCTTTTCCCGGTCATTGATCTTTCTTCTTTTTGGCTCCCTCAGACCCATTCCTCTCCTCGGCTGGAGACTTGTGTTCGATGCTTCCTTCCCGATTACTATAAATCCATATTCAAGCCACAGAGTGGAGGGAGAGGTTTGGAGCTGTCAAAAGAGTTGCACTGATATTTCATCAACAGTGGACAACTTTTACCTCCCTCACTTCCCCTTCACTTTCAAAGTCTTAACGCTGTTATTACATTAATAGGGATTCATTAATGAGTTCAATTAAACAATTTTGGTTATTTAGTGAATAATCTACTACAGTGGCAGCATTAAAATAATAATTTGTTTTAAGATTAGCGTGTTACACTCATGGTCTAATTATTGTTACTGATAATGAGAATGATTATATTCCATATGAGAGGTTATTTGCCGTGATCAAGCCATGCCATGTTAAAATCTGAGACTGTCTAAATGAACTTCCCATGTGTGGCAGGAGGGAGAACACTACCCTCTAGAGCACAAGCCTGGGCAAGTCCCCCAGACAAGGTGAGTGGCAATTCAGGGATAAGTACTATTTAGCCAGGGCCCAATAAAATCAAAATCAATGGCTGAGTTTCCGGGATAAGTCAAAAATCAATCAATCAAATGTATTTATGAAGCCCTTCTTACATCAGCTGATGTCACAAAGTGATGTAAAGAAACCCAGCCTAAAACCCCAAACAGCAAGCAATGCAGGTGTAGGAGCACGGTGGCTAGCAAAAACTCCCTAGAAAGGCCAGAACCTAGGAAGAAACCTAGAGAGGAACCAGGCTATGAGGGGTGGCCAGTCTTCTTCTGGCTGTGCCGGGTGCAGATTATAACAGAACATGGCCAAGATGTTCAAATGTTCATAGATGACCAGCAGGGTCAAATAATAATAATCACAGTGGTTGTCGAGGGTGCAACAGGTCAGCACCTCAGGAGTAAATGTCAGTTGGCTTTTCATAGCCAATCATTGAGTATCTCTACCTCTCCCGCAGGTCTGGGACAGGTAGCATGTCCAGTGAACAGGTCAGGGTTCCATAGCTACAGGCAGAACAGTTTAAACTGGAGCAGCAGCACGGCCAGGTGGACTGGGGACAGCAAGGAGTCATCAGGCCCGGAAGTCCTGCGGCATGGTCCGAAGGCTCAGATCCTCCGAGAGAAAGAAAGAAAGAAAGAAAGAAAGAAAGAAGAGAAAGAGAGAGAATTAGCATACTTAAATTCACACAGGACACCGGATAAGACAGGAGAAATACTCCAGATATAACAGACTAACCCTAGCCCCCCGACACATAAACTACTGCAGCATAAATACTGGAGGCTGAGACAGGAGTGGTCGGGAGACACTGTGGCACCATCCGACAATACCCCCGGACAGGGCCAAACAGGCAGGATATAACCCCACCCACTTTGCCAAAGCACAGCCCCCACACCACTAGAGGGATATCTTCAACAACCAACCTACAGACAAGGCCGAGTATGGCCCACAAATCTCCGCCACGGCACAACCCAAGGGGGGGTGCCAACCCAGACAGGAAGATCAAAAGCTGCCTTTGTTTTAGGCTATGCTGCAAGAATGAATGTTTCCAATTATATATTCAACTCAACATACAAGACAACAATATTTTTTTCACAGATCCCAGGTAATACTGGTTTGGATCAGCAGTAATAGGATAGGACCTTCAGAATTTCCCTGCCTATATTACTTTCCCTGTCATATACTGAGACGTGCTAAATCAATGCAACAAATACAGATCACGTTTGGTCATTCTAGCAGTAGGGCACTGATCCACATGTATCCAAATTGGTGGCATTCTGTTGTTTTTTTGGAGTTGTACAGTATAATTGAACGATGAGGTTGGAATACAGCCACATCACATATTTTTTGCATGGATGGAGCCACTTTACCCCTTCAAAAGCTCCATGATGTGTTTGCTGTGTTTGTGAAAAAGCTTTAATTTGGGGCTGGTTAGTGTACCAGTAGACATGGCAAGCATGGCATCCATTTTCTCCATCCCCAGCTATCGCAGGCATGTGTATTTTGCTTTAGAGTGATGGATTGTAAGTGGCTGTTACCTACCCCACTTTAAAGAGCTTAAATGACTATAATTGCAGGAGAAATATACGAAAGTCTGGATTATGCCTCCTTTCCAGAAGCAGGAAGCAGAAACAAGTAGCTCTCATTATTTCAAACAGCCCACTCCAGTCCATATAAAGCTCCTCACAGTCACCAGAACATTTGTTAAACACACCAATGTTGTCGCGAGGGCAAATTAGTCACGTCATGTAGGTTTTTGTCTTTGAATGCTTGTTTTTTTCTCTCTTTGTTTGACTTTAGAGAGCTAACAATTTGCTGTAATCTATTAGCATCCGTCAATTAATCAAATGGTTGCCGTGGCGGCGGCGGCCAAGGGGAGTGTTGTGATTTAAGGGGCATAACAGCGTCCTCTCTCTCCGCTCAAGCACCTGCATTTCATTTGTTTCTGTTTCCCCAAGCCGTAAATCTGGGCGACCTGTCAGCGTGCCATAATATTAGGCCAATAATCAAAGTCAATTATCGTCCTCACTCTCCCACCTCCCCTCCTCCCTCCCTCCCTTCCTCCACCCCTCAAAACCACTCTCACTGCTATTGAACACAAAACAGCTATTAAGGACCTCGCTCTGTCTTTTTTCTTTCTCTCTCTCCCTTTCTTTCTCGGTCGCTCTCCCTCTCTCACGCTCTGCCTTTCTCTCGTTCCCTATCTCTCTGGGTCTCACCAACACCAGCTTTAATCCCGAGCTGGTTACACCTCCTCTGTCTTCTGCCTTCTTACTGATACTGTATTATTACTCTATAGTCAGAGTACCCCTCCCTCATATCATCTCTCTCCGTCTTGTGCACGTCATCAAAAAAGTGCTTCCTGGTGTCAAACAGGCGTATGATAGACGAGCGGTTCTCCAGCACGAGGCCAGGTTGGGTATTGAGCCGTGAAGCCGGTTTTATAAGGTCCATGATAGATGTTGTTTAGAGTGATTTAAGTGCCCCTTATGTTGGTGTCAGCATCTGACCCACAGCAGTGATCAAGCTATCAGATATAGAGGAAACAGACATGAAATATGAAGGGAGGGATCGAAGGAGGGAGGGATAAATTCCTGCAGGCCTGGCACCCTGCCAGGTTTAAGAGGGGGGAAGCCTGTAGCCGTATCTGCCTACTGCCTGAGGGGCTCACTGAGGGTCCCCTGGGTACAAGGTCTCTGCCAAGTCATGCATACTGTAGATATGTGGTTGGAATGCAGCACAGTACATCAGAGCTACTATACAGATGGATTGGAGTCATACCTAAATGACCCTGTTGATAAACTGATTATATTAATCAGTCTCTAATACGAGCAGATTATTCTACTCTATGATAGTTTGGCCCAGACACACACTAGGGCGGTGAATGCTTCAACTTTAAAATGTTTAAATGAGATTGTGATCCTTAACTTAAAATCTATAGCCAAAAACACAAAATGAAAATCCTAGTGCAGTTATCACAAAACATATTATTTTAAATTTTTTGGCCTAATTAGATAAGTTATGCAGGTCTGTTGAAAGCTGTGTAATTGAAATAAAACCAGAGAGGAAGAAGTGAACTTTAGACTACTTTGGTGAATTTGCGAGGCATGCAAGACATTGCGAGATTCAGATGACCAAAATATATGCACATCACAGTTCTTTCTACGTACTTTCGCCTCTCGCCTGGGCATATTCATTATGCCAATTCTGTTGCAAAACGTTTCGGAACCGAAGCGAACGGAACGAAATGGGGAGGGACCTACCTGAATTTGTCCAATAGAAACTTAGTTGAAAACTGTTTGGACTAATGGTTACACCCTTGCTCTTTCTCTTCTCTAATGGAGTCTTCAGTCTGTTGAGTGTAGAATATCCCAGCCCAGAGATTCATGGATACGGGGAGGACTAAGCTTATTTTAGGGGGGTCTGGGCATACTCCCCCATGATTTGTTTTAAAGACCCCAAAACTCGTCTTTTCATCATGTATTTTTAGAGTAACAACGGGTGTAAAGTCGATCAAAATAAGGTTATTTGCGGCGCAGTGCACGGTCGCCAGGTGCACGGTGTTTCCTCTGGCTGGCTTCTGGGTTGGATGCGCGCTGTGTAAAGAAGCAGTGCGGCTTGGTTGGGTTGTGTTTCGGAGGACGCATGGCTTTTGACCTTCGTCTCTCCCGAGCCCGTACGGGAGTTGTAGCGATGAGACAATTGGATACCAATTGTAATAATAATAAATTACATTTTTTTTAAAGTGTCCAGGACTGCATTTATGGACCGCAGCTGGCATGCCCAGCGAGTGTTTGAGAGCTGTACAAGTTCAGCTGATGCTATTGGACTGAGCTTCTTTTAACTTGTGGTGGTTAACTAGGGATGTACTGAAAAACAAACATACATTCTCCAAGAAACTGAAAAACTCAGCAGCCTCCGGAATAGCCCTGCAAGTATGACACAAAACCAAATTAAGCTCATGAGTTTAGCAATGTACATAAATTGCCTCCAAATGCTTGTACATCTCGTTTGGACCCAATCATGACAGCAGCAACCTTCATAGGTCTGTGCAACGCACTTTAGGCCTGCCTCCCCGCTCATCTGGAGCTGGAGCATGAATTCACATGGATTTTTCTGAATTATTTTTATAGTTTTAATAGAAAACTAATTTAAATAAATTCTGTCTAAACATTGAGAAAAAAATTCAATTTTCCACATCACCACCACACACACACACACACCTGAGCACCGTGGCCTGGTGTGCTGTCCAAGTGTCCAAAGCTCCAGAGTTCAGCTGTGTAAACAGAGGTCTGACTCCCTCTCCTCTACTCGCCATGCCCCAGGCCTGTACTGAACTATACTGTACCTGTGGGCTACGGCCATGCCAGAAACACAGCCAGCCCTGCCAAAACCTGTCAGTCTGCAGCCCACCCTCTCCTGTACCTCTCACTATACCGGTCAAGTAATCCAGATGAGTGTGTGTGTGTGTGTGTGTGTGTGTGTGTGTGTGTGTGTGTGTGTGTGTGTGTGTGTGTGTGTGTGTGTGTGTGTGTGTGTGTGTGCACGTTCTCGGGAGGTTTTTGTGGTTCATGCAGTACTTCCTGATGCCCTGGGTACTCTCCCCTGAGACCAGTGGTCGTTTCCTGAGGAAGTCCAGCTGACAAACACCTGACCCTAAGCAACAATCAAACACAGGGGTCCAGGTGGGATACTCTGCTGTCTAAACAACTGTACACTACATGTTCTCTACATGTCCTCTCAGCAGAGAGATGCTTTATTGAATTTGAATGTGAATACACTTAAGTGTATGTTTGGATTGTGTATTAATGATATTTGTTTTAATGTTTACTGAAATGTAAACACATTCTCCAAATGTTATTACGCAGCCATGCACCATTATGTATTCTGTTTTACAGCTAACAAAGGATGAATGCACTTTTGACCTGCCAATATAGATGACAGTACTATCAGGTGTGAAGGTAAGACCCAGATGCAGACAACATCGAATTAACAACAGTTTAATAATCCAACAGGGACAGGTCAAGACAGGCAGGGTTCATTAAACCAGAGGTGGAGCAACGGTACCGGACAGCAGGCAGGCTCAGGGTCAGGCAGAGGTCAATAATACAGAGGTGGGGCAACGGTACCGGACAGCAGGCAGGCTCAGGGTCAGGGGCAGGCAGAGTGGTCAGGCAGGCAGGCTCAGAGTCAGGGGCAGGCAGAGTGGTCAGGCAGGCAGGCTCAGAGTCAGGGGCAGGCAGAGTGGTCAGGCAGGCAGGCTCAGAGTCAGGGGCAGGCAGAGTGGTCAGGCAGGCAGGCTCAGAGTCAGGGGCAGGCAGAGTGGTCAGGCAAGCAGGCTCAGAGTCAGGGGCAGGCAGAGTGGTCAGGCAAGCAGGCTCAGAGTCAGGGGCAGGCAGAGTGGTCAGGCAAGCAGGCTCAGAGTCAGGGGCAGGCAGAGTGGTCAGGCAAGCAGGCTCAGAGTCAGGGGCAGGCAGAGTGGTCAGGCAAGCAGGCTCAGAGTCAGGGGCAGGCAGAGTGGTCAGGCAAGCAGGCTCAGAGTCAGGGGCAGGCAGAGTGGTCAGGCAAGCAGGCTCAGGGTCAGGGCAGACGTGGGTCCAAACCTGGAGGGTGAGAAAAAGAGAGACTGGGAAAAGCAGGAGCTGAGACACAAAGATGCTGGTTGACTTGACAAACAAGATGAACTGGCAACATACAAACAGAGAACACAGGTATAAATACACAGGGGATAATGGGGAAGATGGACAACACCTGAAGGAGGGTGGAGACAATCACATAGACAGGTGAAACAGATCAGGGTGTGACACGGTACCACTTTCACAGCAAAATAGCATACACATTTTAAACAGTTTTTGTAGTAGTTTGTTACACCACCCGATGTCACAGGAAGGCCATAAAGATCATCAAGGACAACAACCACCCGAGCCACTGCCTGTTCACCCCGCTATCATCCAGAAGGCGAGGTCAGTACAGGTGCATCAAAGCTGGGACCGAGAGACTGAAAAACAGCTTATATCTGAAGGCCATCAGACTGTTAAACAGCCACCACTAACATTGAGTGGCTGCTGCCAACACACTGACTCAACTCCAGCCACTTTAATAATGGGAATTGATGTAAAATATACCACTAGCCACTTTAAACAATGCTACTTAATATAATGTTTACATACCCTACATTATTCATCTCATATGTCTACGTATATACTGTACTCTATATCATCTACTGCATCTTTATGTAATACATGTATCACTAGCCACTTTAAACTATGCCACTTTGTTTACATACTCATCTCATATGTATATACTGTACTCGATACCATCTACTGCATCTTGCCTATGCCGTTCTGTACCATCACTCATTCATACAGTGCCTTGCGAAAGTATTCGGCCCCCTTGAACTTTGCGACCTTTTGACACATTTCAGGCTTCAAACATAAAGATATAAAACTGTATTTTTTTGTGAAGAATCAACAACAAGTGGGACACAATCATGAAGTGGAACGACATTTATTGGATATTTCAAACTTTTTTAACAAATCAAAAACTGAAAAATTGGGCGTGCAAAATTATTCAGCCCCTTTACTTTCAGTGCAGCAAACTCTCTCCAGAAGTTCAGTGAGGATCTCTGAATGATCCAATGTTGACCTAAATGACTAATGATGATAAATACAATCCACCTGTGTGTAATCAAGTCTCCGTATAAATGCACCTGCACTGTGATAGTCTCAGAGGTCCGTCAAAAGCGCAGAGAGCATCATGAAGAACAAGGAACACACCAGGCAGGTCCGAGATACTGTTGTGAAGAAGTTTAAAGCCGGATTTGGATACAAAAAGATTTCCCAAGCTTTAAACATCCCAAGGAGCACTGTGCAAGCGATAATATTGAAATGGAAGGAGTATCAGACCACTGCAAATCTACCAAGACCTGGCCGTCCCTCTAAACTTTCAGCTCATACAAGGAGAAGACTGATCAGAGATGCAGCCAAGAGGCCCATGATCACTCTGGATGAACTGCAGAGATCTACAGCTGAGGTGGGAGACTCTGTCCATAGGACAACAATCAGTCATATACTGCACAAACCTGGCCTTTATGGAAGAGTGGCAAGAAGAAAGCCATTTCTTAAAGATATCCATAAAAAGTGTTGTTTAAAGTTTGCCACAAGCCACCTGGGAGACACACCAAACATGTGGAAGAAGATGCTCTGGTCAGATGAAACCAAAATTGAACTTTTTGGCAACAATGCAAAACGTTATGTTTGGCGTAAAAAAAACACAGCTGAACACACCATCCCCACTGTCAAACATGGTGGTGGCAGCATCATGGTTTGGGCCTGCTTTTCTTCAGCAGGGACAGGGAAGATGGTTAAAATTGATGGGAAGATGGATGGAGCCAAATACAGGACCATTCTGGAAGAAAACCTGATGGAGTCTGCAAAAGACCTGAGACTGGGACAGAGATTTGTCTTCCAACAAGACAATGATCCAAAACATAAAGCAAAATCTACAATGCAATGGTTCAAAATAAACATATCCAGGTGTTAGAATGGCCAAGTCAAAGTCCAGACCTGAATCCAATCGAGAATCTGTGGAAAGAACTGAAAACTGCTGTTCACAAATGCTCTCCATCCAACCTCACTGAGCTCGAGCTGTTTTGCAAGGAGGAATGGGAAAAAATGTCAGTCTCTCGATGTGCAAAACTGATAGAGACATACCCCAAGAGACTTACAGCTGTAATCACAGCAAAAGGTGGCGCTACAAAGTATTAACTTAAGGGGGCTGAATAATTTTGCACGCCCAATTTTTCAGTTTTTGATTTGTTAAAAAAGTTTGAAATATCCAATAAATGTAGTTCCACTTCATGATTGTGTCCCACTTGTTGTTGATTCTTCACAAAAAAATACAGTTTTATATCTTTATGTTTGAAGCCTGAAATGTGGCAAAAGGTCGCAAAGTTCAACGGGGCCGAATACTTTCGCAAGGCACTGTATATCTTTATGTACATAATCTTTATCCCTTTACACTTGTGAGTATAAGGTAGTAGTTTTGGAATTCTTAGTTAGATTACTCGTTGGTTATTACTGCATTGTCGGAACTAGAAGCACAAGCATTTTTGCTACACTCGCATTAACATCTGCTAACCATGTGTATGTGACAAATCAAATTTGATTTGATTTGATTTGATTGTTGATTTTTTTTTGTTGATTTAATTAATTTCTTGGCAACTTTCCCCCACCATGAATTCATCATCAAATAAATCTTCGAGTTCGTATGTAGTTTTTCAAAGACCTTGTGGTAATAAAATAAAAAGCTCTTGCCAAGCAAATTTGAAAGTTAGCCATTTCATGAGACTGAAACATATATGATTAACTCATATTTGTTTTAGAAAAACTCAAGTCATATCCGAATAAAAACAGGCACAGTGAAATGATTTTGTTTGTCAAGGAAGGAAGTTTCTCTACCAAAGCCAATAGTACCGCTCCCTAGGCTAAAGACTAATATTTGTAAATGTGTGGGGAACATTCTAGAATAACGACATTACTGTATAGTACACATAGAAAGTAATCTGACTTGCAAAAGGTCAAAGCTCTCCCTCCCCCCTGCCTCTCTCCCTCCCTCCCCCTCCCTCTCTCCCTCCCCCTCCCTCCCTCTCTCCCTCCCCCTCCTCCCTCCCCCTCCTCCCTTCCTCCCTCCCTCTCCCTCCTCCCTCCCTCTCTCCCTCCCCTTCCTCCCTCCCTCCCCTCCTCTCTCCCTCTCTCCATCCCCTCCTCCCTCACTCCCCCTCCTCCCTCCCTCTCTCCCCCCCTCCTCCCTCCCTCCCCCTCCTCCCTCCCTCTCTCCCTCCCCCTCCCTCCCCCTCCCTCCCCTCCCTCCCTCCCCCCTCCTCCCTCCCTCCCTCCCACCCTCCCCCTCCTCCCTCCCTCCCCCTCCTCCCTCTCCTCCCTCCCTCCCTCCCACCCTCCCCCTCCTCCCTCCCTCCCACCCCCTCCTCTCTCCCTCTCTCCCTCCCTCTCTCTCCCTCCCCCTCCCTCCCTCCCCCTCATCCCTCCCTCTTTCCCTCCCCCTCCTCCCTCCCTCCCCCTCCTCCCTCCCTCCCCCTCCTCCCTCTCTCCCTCTCTCCCTCCCTCTCTCCCTCCCCTCTCCCTCTCTCCCTACCTCTCTCCCTCCCTCCCTCCCTCCCTCCCCCTCCTCCCTCCCCCTCCTCCCTCTCTCCCTCCCCCTCTTCCCTCCCTCCCTCCCCCTCCCCCTCCTCCCTCCCTCCCCCTCCTCCCCTCCCTCCTCCCTCCCCCTCCTCCCTCCCTCTCTCCCTCCCTCTCTCCCTCCCCCTCCTCCCTCCCTCCCACCCCCTCCTCTCTCCCTCTCTCCCTCCCCTCCTCCCTCTCTCCCTCCCTCCCCCTCATCCCTCCCTCTTTCCCTCCCCCTCCTCCCTCCCTCCCCCTCCTCCCTCACTCCCCTCCTCCCTCCCTCCCACCCTCCCCCTACTCCCTCCCTCCCACCCCCTCCTCTCTCCCTCTCTCCCTCCCCTCCTCCCTCTCTCTCTCCCTCCCCCTCCCTCCCCCTCCTCCCTCCCTCCCACCCCCTCCTCTCTCCCTCTCTCCCTCCCCTCCTCCCTCTCTCCCTCCCTCCCCCTCATCCCTCCCTCTTTCCCTCCCCCTCCTCCCTCACTCCCCTCCTCCCTCCCTCCCACCCTCCCCCTACTCCCTCCCTCCCACCCCCTCCTCTCTCCCTCTCTCCCTCCCCTCCTCCCTCTCTCTCTCCCTCCCCCTCCCTCCCTCCCCCTCATCCCTCCCTCTTTCCCTCCCCCTCCTCCCTCTCTCTCTCCCTCCCCCTCCCTCCCCCTCCTCCCTCTCTCTCTCCCTCCCCCTCCCTCCCTCCCCCTCCTCCCTCTCTCTCTCCCTCCCCCTCTTTCCCTCCCCCTCTTCCCTCCCTCCCTCCCCCTCCCCCTCCTCCCTCCCTCCCCCGCCTCTCTCCCTCTCTCCCTCCCCCTCCTCCCTCTCTCCCTCCCCCTCTTCCCTCCCTCCATCCCCCCCTCATTCATCCATTGAAATGACTGTTACAGCGGCCAATTTCATGTATGTCAAAGAATTCCTGAATCCCTCCACTTCCCTGGAGTGAGGAGAGACTTCCAGGCCTTCATAACTCATATTCTCTAGCCAACAGGCAACATTTCAACACCATCATTCACATTTGCTATTACAGGGATAGCGTGAGCTGTTCTCTATGTCTCCCTGTTGGGTGAAATATGAGCAAATATCTATTCGTCATGCTGGTTATGGATGGGTGTGTGCTCAAATGTACGCTAAGAACCGGTCATTTATAACCACACTGCTACAAACAATCATACATAAAACACATATGACTAATGTACAGTGTATGGTGGGTTATTGACAACAACCTCCCTTTCAAATAAAGACCTGTAAGAGGTGTAGCAGACAGAGACAATGATTATTTCACTAATAAATAGTCAGTCCTCTTCTTCTCCAGACTCAACCTTTGACACTTGAACTGGTTCTCTGTTTCTTTGAAACATTTCCCAATCTGATGCAGAGATTGTGGCTAAGGGATCTGGGCATGTGTTGATTCCAGAGGAAACTGATTCCGTGTTGCCTTATCAATGACCCTCTCTCTTTCTCTAAGTCCGAACTGGCTGTGATTGAAGGGATCAGAGGTCAGCTGTTAAGCTGCTCATGACACATCCCACATCCCTCATGACACATCCCTTAATTATTTGTGTGCGTGTATGCCCACAGGCATTGGCCAGAGTAGTGTGCAGTCGTAAAACTTACTTTCCTTAATAAAAATAAAACTTACCTCAAAGAGATAGAGTGTTGTCGTCTTGGTTTTATTAGATACAGTATTATGGAATTGATTCCCATTCATAATCTACTTATTTCTGATAGCTGTTATGACATTTTATGGTAAGCCTGTCAGTGACAATACTAACATAAAGTGAATGGGGTCAGTAGTTCAACATAGGTCAAGAAAGGTCAAGAGAATCTTATTCTGTTGTATAGAGTGCAAGGCCTATATTTACTTGTTGAACATCCTGAAAGGGAAAAACAGCTAGTTCCAGGTTTTTACTGACAATGTGAGTCGACCGGAAATAACTCTGGGCCTTAGTCATATGACCAGGACCAACTCCTGTCCCTACACACAGTACACTAACCCAGGCCTGAGTGCCATGGCTGCTGTTAGCCTGCCTGTCTTCGTGTCTCTGTGTTAGTCATTCTATTTGAGCCACATTAACACTGCATGATGAGGTGTTAATGTTTGCCTGATCTCAGAGGGGGAGATATTAGGGCCTTCAGCTATGGCTGACATCTGGTTCCCATTAACTCTCCAGTCACACTGGCTGCCCCTCTCATCCACTGGATGATCCACTCCTTTACCTACTTGGAATGATGGATGGAATGGTCCTGGATAAAGGGCTACCACAGTCTGAGACTTCTGTGAGTAGTTGACAAGAGTGAGGCCTGTAATCTTCAACGATGAAATGACAAACAGCCATGCTCACTTTGCGGACTTAACATGTGACTATAAGCAAGATGAATTGACAGTCATGCCTAAGCATCAAATGATATCCTGACTTTAAACTGACACAACAGTGTTTTTCCACCATGCACATCTGCTTACTGTTAATGCCCACAGTGCCCACAATACACCCATGTGCTACTCTGTGGCGGTTCCCTTACATAAGCAAGACATGCCAAAGTCATGACGGGACGACCCTGGGCTGTCCCTCTTCTCCCATGTTCATCAGTACGGTCATTGAACCAAACAGGATTTCCCACCACTGGCATAGAAATCTGGCGCCTGGCGATTAGGGCTTACGCCTTGTGAAATGTGATTATATCATGCTCTGGATGTATCTCTGACTCCGATCGTTAGGTATTAACACCAGACTGAAATGTTGTCCTCAGTACAGTTTAAAGAAAAGGTGTGGTCCTCAGAGCATCATGCTAACACACAGATGGGAAGTCCTACCAGCTCATGTAAGTAGAGGGGAGCACATGAGATTTCAGCGTTACCACTGTAATGAGGAGTTGTGAACCCAGCAAGAGATCTCCTCAAGACACAGAGCAAACAGCCAGACTGTGTGTGTGTGTGTGTGTGAGTGTGGCCCCTGCCCCTCTCAGTGGGAAGAAGGGAAGAGAGAGAGAGAGAGAGAGAGAGAGAGAGAGAGAGAGAGAGAGAGAGAGAGAGAGCTGATGTTGGGAGCCACCAGTGGAGGAGGCGCCAAGCCAAACTCCAGGAGCTGGGCTGAGGTGCGGGTCCTACCCTTCTCTCTTCTACTCTCTCTCATCTTCTTTGTTTTTAAACCACTCTGTTCCTCTTCTCCATTATTCCTCGTCCATTCCACCCTCTCTCCTCTTCCCTTTTATCTTCTACCCAGCTAACTATGTTCTCTTCACTTGTGTAACACTCATATCTTCTACTCTTCCCTCTTCCCATTCATATCTTCTACTCTTCCCTCTTCCCATTCATATCTTCTACTCTTCCCTCTTCCCATTCATATCTTCTACTCTTCCCTCTTCCCACTCATATCTGCTCTTTTCTTTCCTCCTTTCATCTGAACATGAACGTACACATCCTTTCTGCACAACGTGTTTGGGTTTAGGTTTTCCTCATGGCGCTTTTTCTGTCTGTTTCAGAAGAACACTTAATTTCTGAGTATTCCTTCTGTTCGGTCTCCTCCTATCCTCTCCTCTGCCCTCTGCTAATGCCCCTCTTCCCCTGTTGTTGCTCCTCTCTGTGTCTCTCAGTGGAAAAGACGTCTGTCCATTGAGAGGAGAGAACAGCACACATCTCTAGAACAGCACACATGGCCAAGCCTTTGATTGAAGTTGATTTCCAAGGGTTACTTATCTGATTATGAACTCCCAGAAGAGGAGTGAGTGCAAAATATGATGAGTGTGTATTAAGGGTGTAATGGTACAGGTATTCATACCGAACCGTTCATACGGAGACCTCAGTTCGGTCCGCACTGTGAACCTGAATGAATACATCAAATAAATATAGAACAAATAAAAACAAGCTGCTTTCCATGCTTTTTTGTATGCCTGTTGAGTAAAACATTTCAGGCATTTCCATGAAAACAACGAGAGCACAAACACGTTGTAATCAGAAGTCAAATCTTAATACGCGCATTTCAAACGGTCCTTTTGTGAAGCGCAGCCAGGAACTAGAACTGTACACAGCGATTGGTGGGGTGGACAAACCAGGAGGATTTTCCATCATTGTTTAAAATGTTGGTTTCGCAGTAGGTGAACGGCGATGGACAGAGAGGGTATATCGCCACTGTTTAACGAGAATAGCCTACGCAGCAGCCAACACCTCAAACATTTTGAAACATTTACGCAGACATCATCCCAGTATTCCTGCCACCGGGACAAGACGGAAACGCATAAAAACAACATGACCTCTTCTCCCTTCTGCATTCGAGCAGTCCTTTGCAGCCGACTGTGACTGGGCCAAAGAAATTACAAGAGTGATAGGTATGTTTATAGCCGCGGATATGCGCCCATTCTCAGTGGTTGAGAAGAATAGTGGGTGACAGCACGTTGTGAAAGTGCTCGGGCCACGTTACGAACGTCACCCTCGAACACCCATTACAGCTAACACGTAGTACCCGCTCTAAGCAAGCTAAAGCCGAAGATGTCAATGAATTGGCCAACGCACCCTGAGTTGCGCTTGCTGCAGATGGATGGACCAGCAGGGCTACAGAGAGCTACTTATCAGTGACAGTCCATCACATTACCCTGGAGGGGGAAACTAGAGGTACAGGCACGCCCCCTTTATGAGAGTCACACAAGTGCGCATATAATTCTCTTTGTAAGAAAGCATGATAGGTCTATACAGGTCTGAGCCATGTTCCATACTGATTGCACAAGCATATTGCACATATTGCACTATCTTACTGTTGTTGATGAGTGTTCAATGTGTTTTCATTGAAGAAAATACAAAGTGTTGTTATTCCTGGTTGGACTCTCATCAGGGATTATATGACTCATGATCTTATGGAATCAGGAATACCAACACCTATTTTCTTCAATAATCCAAAACTAACTACAGTAAATGTTGGCATTTCATTTTCCCACTGTACTGAAACTGAACCATGACCCCAAAACCGCAATAAGTACCTACTGTGGGTTTGGTGAACCATTACACCTCTAATGATTATTATTCTCGTTAGTTCACATTTAAAATGTGATTATGCGTTATGTCCACCTCAAACTCTCAACCTTTAAAACTATTTGTCTTGCATTCAATATGAAATAAAGAGCATTATATAAGGTTACATGAGCCGGATATGTTAAGGCCAAACCCTCTTCCATGAAGCCATATTGGACAAGTGGATCATGTTCTTATATAATATGTCTTTAAAAAAGACGTCTCTCCAGTGCCAGGGTCTTGACACTCTTGGATCTCAGGGAGGAAATGGAACTTTACAACAAAAAACACTGAATGGCTGCAGGGGAACAGGTCCACAGTCAGACTCTCCACAACACAATGAGCTAAAACCCAACCTACCACACCACAGGATGGAGAGAAGGAGTGATGGAGAGATGGAGAAGATGAAGAGAAGGAGCTGTTGAGAGTTCCACTATATGTATGGGAAACATCAGTACATCGTGGTACGTTTTTATTCGGCCTCAACATTTTGTTCTCTACATGATATACATTTGTGGGAGACAACATTAACCCATGGGAGCTTTATATTCCATCCCATGACACTGAAGTTACCCCAGCTGAATTAAAGTTCATGGTGCTGTCGTGAGAAATTGAGACATACGGTTTGTAATCAGTCTACAAAGGCCCTGTCCCCTTCAGAGGTGACCTCTAGCCCCACCCCTCCTCCTCCTGTTCTCTCCATCCTCCTCTCCTCCTTAGACTTCACAACCTCCACCCTTTATCCACCACGTCCTCTCTGTCTCTCACTCACACACACCTGCCATCCCATGTACTTTTTCACCCCACTGCTCTGATTACAGGTTACACTGTCTAGCCTATTTCCACTTACAGCACCTTGTCTTCTCTCTCTTTATGATATTATTACATATCTTTATCACCACCATCAATACTCCTCCACCACCCAGTGTGTGTGTGTGTGTGTGTGTGTGTGTGTGTGTGTGTGTGTGTGTGTGTGTGTGTGTGTGTGTGTGTGTGTGTGCTACGCCGTATGATAATGCTATTTGGCCAAAGCCCTAAAGCGTTCCTTAGAATTGTGTAAATACAGCATATGTTACAATCCAGCTTGTAGTTTATGTATTCTCTATCCCACATCGTCACCACTTCAGTTATATGGAGAAGATAATCAGTATTGATCACTGGGCTTGGATGTAATTTTCTTGCATGTTAATAATGGTTGGCTGCTCGGTGTTGTCCTCTGAGGAACGCAGAGGTTCGATAATTTGACTAACCAAGCATGTGGAGGTTTTGTTACAGGCCTGATAAACAAATTAATCAAAAAGAGATTAAATGGACATCATCAAGAAATCCAACTCCATTTCTCTAACTATTAACTTACACAGACAAGACAGGGACAGGAATAATGACAGGGAATCACAAGAAGAAGCGATGAGAGAAGAAACCACAAAGAAAGAAAATGTGTTCCATAATTTCCATACCGCTCCTCTCATACAGTATGTGTGTAAATCACATGTTTCACACACATGTAAAAGCGAACACTTTATAAACACACATCTCTCCTCTTGTCATTGAATAACTTCACCTCAAATCCATCTGCCATTTCCTTCCTCTTAGTCCAAGGTTAGTCTTTCCAAGTCCAGCCCCGGAGTTTTCAACCAAATTCCAAAACCCATATTGAATGCAGATCATGGTTTTGGAGTGTGGGACATTTCCATGTGTCAGCCAAAGGGGAGTGGGCCAATGTGGGATGGAGGAGGGGCATGAGGGATGAGGGGTGTCCTGAAAAAAATCTAATTAAATCTTAAATAAATCAAACCAGCACACCATCTAGCAAATCACTCAGAGTAACAGAGATGTTCACAGGCAATATTGTATACTGGGTCTCAGTGCTGAGTCCATGAACATCGTTTCAAAATGGTTTACAAAGATGTTCAATATCAATTTATATGGTGAATCTATATTGTGAAAGTAAACCTTTTATTATTGATATTTTAATGGATATCTATTTCAAACACTTCTAAAACATGTGAATGTTTTCACCATAATGTTGTTGATGGTTATCTGCCAGGAGCGTGGAGGCACCAGTATGTTGCCTGCTGAGGCATCAAACCACAGGAGATGAGGCTGTTGTTCATGACAGAGGGACAAAGTACAATAAATGAGCCCCTATTCTGGACTACCTTAACAGACAGAGATCGATTGAGGTGAGGAGATAAATAGAGCTGGTTTATAAATACACACAGGCCTACCATGAAATGGAATAGAGACATGTAAATACGCAGAGGTCATCATACATCATACTGTTGGCTGTGTTGCACACACAGATGCACATTCAGTGGAAACTCAGTCTAAAGTCTGTGTACAAAAGGCATAATTCAAGTACATAGTTCCATAGTCTTATCATACCAATGTCTCTCAGTAGCAGACACTACGCCCATCCTTATCATTCAGAACATTATGAGGAAAACCACAGAGCAGGCCTAGGCTTCCAGCTCAGTAAATAACAGTTAGGCCAATGGAAGGGAATTATGGACGAAGGGACGACAGAGGCAGGTAAGTAACAGTCACTTAGGCCAATGTAAAGGAATTAGGGGTGAGGAGAAGACACAGGATCACTAATGGGGATGAATGGTAGACATCAGCCAGAGAGAGAGCGAGAGAGAGGGGGGGAGAGGGGGATGGATCTGCCAGTAAACTGCAGAAGAAGTGGGTAGGGGTGGAACTGCCAGTAAACTACAGAAGAAGTGGGTAGGGGTGGAACTGCCAGTAAATACTACAGAAGAAGTGGGTAGGGGTGGAACTGCCAGGTAACTGCAGACGAAGTGGGTAGGGGTGGAACTGCCAGTAAACTGCAGAAGAAGTGGGTAGGGGTGGAACTGCCAGTAAATACTACAGAAGAAGTGGGTAGGGGTGGAACTGCCAGTAAACTGCAGAAGAAGTGGGTATGGGTGGATCTGCCAGTAAACTGCAGAAGAAGTGGGTAGGGGTGGAACTGCCAGGTAACTGCAGAAGAAGTGGGTAGGGGTGGATCTGCCAGTGAACTGCAGAAGAAGTGGGTAGGGGTGGAACTGCCAGTAAACTGCAGA
Source organism: Oncorhynchus mykiss (assembly GCF_057628025.1). Lineage (NCBI taxonomy): Eukaryota > Metazoa > Chordata > Actinopteri > Salmoniformes > Salmonidae > Oncorhynchus > Oncorhynchus mykiss. The sequence continues at coordinate 21,680,753 of NC_143047.1, read as the reverse complement.
ATAAGTGGGTAGGGGTGGAACTGCCAGTAAATACCACATAAGAAGTGGGTAGGGGTGGAACTGCTAGTAAATACTACAGAAGAAGTGGGTAGGGGTGGAACTGCCAGTAAACTGCAGAAGAAGTGGGTAGGGGTGGAACTGCCAGTAAACTGCAGACAAAGTGGGTAGGGGTGGAACTGCCAGTAAACTGCAGACAAAGTGGGTAGGGGTGGAACTGCCAGTAAACTGCAGAAGAAGTGGGTAGGGGTGGAACTGCCAGTAAACTGCAGAAGAAGGGGACGGGGTGGAACTGCCAGGTAACTGCAGACGAAGTGGGTAGGGGTGGAACTGCCAGGTAACTGCAGACGAAGTGGGTAGGGGTGGAACTGCCAGTAAATACTACAGAAGAAGTGGGTAGGGGTGGATCTGCCAGTAAACTGCAGAATAAGTGGGTAGGGGTGGAACTGCCAGTAAATACTACAGAAGAAGTGGGTAGGGGTGGAACTGCCAGTAAATACTACAGAAGAAGTGGGTAGGGGTGGATCTGCCAGTAAACTGCAGAAGAAGTGGGTAGGGGTGGAACTGCCAGTAAACTGCAGAAGAAGTGGGTAGGGGTGGAACTGCCAGTAAACTGCAGAAGAAGTGGGTAGGGGTGGAACTGCCAGTAAATACCACAGAAGAAGTGGGTAGGGGTGGAACTGCCAGTAAATACCACAGAAGAAGTGGGTAGGGGTGGAACTGCCAGTAAACTGCAGAAGAAGTGGGTAGGGGTGGAACTGCCAGTAAACTGCAGAAGAAGGGGACGGGGTGGAACTGCCAGGTAACTGCAGACGAAGTGGGTAGGGGTGGAACTGCCAGGTAACTGCAGACGAAGTGGGTAGGGGTGGAACTGCCAGTAAATACTACAGAAGAAGTGGGTAGGGGTGGATCTGCCAGTAAACTGCAGAATAAGTGGGTAGGGGTGGAACTGCCAGTAAATACTACAGAAGAAGTGGGTAGGGGTGGAACTGCCAGTAAATACTACAGAAGAAGTGGGTAGGGGTGGATCTGCCAGTAAACTGCAGAAGAAGTGGGTAGGGGTGGAACTGCCAGTAAACTGCAGAAGAAGTGGGTAGGGGTGGAACTGCCAGTAAACTGCAGAAGAAGTGGGTAGGGGTGGAACTGCCAGTAAATACCACAGAATAAGTGGGTAGGGGTGGAACTGCCAGTAAATACCACAGAAGAAGTGGGTAGGGGTGGAACTGCCAGTAAACTGCAGAAGAAGTGGGTAGGGGTGGAACTGCCAGTAAACTACAGACGAAGTGGGTAGGGGTGGAACTGCCAGTAAACTGCAGAAGAAGTGGGTAGGGGTGGATCTGCCAGTAAACTGCAGAAGAAGTGGGTAGGGGTGGAACTGCCAGTAAACTACAGAAGAAGTGGGTAGGGGTGGAACTGCCAGTAAACTGCAGACAAAGTGGGTAGGGGTGGAACTGCCAGTAAATACTACAGAAGAAGTGGGTAGGGGTGGAACTGCCAGTAAACTACAGAAGAAGTGGGTAGGGGTGGAACTGCCAGTAAACTGCAGACAAAGTGGGTAGGGGTGGAACTGGCAGTAAATACTACAGAAGAAGTGGGTAGGGGTGGAACTGCCAGTAAACTGCAGAAGAAGTGGGTATGGGTGGATCTGCCAGTAAACTGTAGAAGAAGTGGGTAGGGGTGGAACTGCCAGGTAACTGCAGAAGAAGTGGGTAGGGGTGGATCTGCCAGTAAACTGCAGAAGAAGTGGGTAGGGGTGGAACTGCCAGTAAACTGCAGAATAAGTGGGTAGGGGTGGAACTGCCAGTAAATACCACAGAAGAAGTGGGTAGGGGTGGAACTGCTAGTAAATACTACAGAAGAAGTGGGTAGGGGTGGAACTGCTAGTAAAGACTACAGAAGAAGTGGGTAGGGGTGGAACTGCCAGTAAACTGCAGAAGAACTGGGTAGGGGTGGAACTGCCAGTAAACTGCAGACGAAGTGGGTAGGGGTGGAACTGCCAGTAAACTGCAGACAAAGTGGGTAGGGGTGGAACTGCCAGTAAACTGCAGAAGAAGTGGGTAGGGGTGGAACTGCCAGTAAACTGCAGAAGAAGGGGACGGGGTGGAACTGCCAGGTAACTGCAGACGAAGTGGGTATGGGTGGAACTTCCAGGTAACTGCAGACAAAGTGGGTAGGGGTGGAACTGCCAGTAAATACTACAGAAGAAGTGGGTAGGGTGGATCTGCCAGTAAACTGCAGAAGAAGTGGGTAGGGGTGGAACTGCCAGTAAACTGCAGACGAAGTGGGTAGGGGTGGAACTGCCAGTAAACTGCAGACAAAGTGGGTAGGGGTGGAACTGCCAGTAAACTGCAGAAGAAGTGGGTAGGGGTGGAACTGCCAGTAAACTGCAGAAGAAGGGGACGGGGTGGAACTGCCAGGTAACTGCAGACGAAGTTGGTATGGGTGGAACTTCCAGGTAACTGCAGACAAAGTGGGTAGGGGTGGAACTGCCAGTAAATACTACAGAAGAAGTGGGTAGGGTGGATCTGCCAGTAAACTGCAGAAGAAGTGGGTAGGGGTGGAACTGCCAGTAAACTGCAGAAGAAATGGGTAGGGGTGAAACTGCCAGTAAACTACAGAAGAAGTGGGTAGGAGTGGAACTGCCAGGTAACTGCAGAAGAAGTGGGTAGGGGTGGAACTGCCAGTAAATACCACAGAAGAAGTGGGTAGGGGTGGAACTGCCAGTAAACTGCAGAATAAGTGGGTAGGGGTGGAACTGCCAGTAAACTGCAGAATAAGTGGGTAGGGGTGGAACTGCCAGTAAATACCACAGAAGAAGTGGGTAGGGGTGGAACTGCCAGTATATTACAGAAGAAGTGGGTAGGGGTGGAACTGCCAGTATACTACAGAAGAAGTGGGTAGGGGTGGAACTGCCAGTATACTACAGAAGAAGTGGGTAGGGGTGGAACTGCCAGTATACTACAGAATAAGTGGGTAGGGGTGGAACTGCCAGTAAATACCACAGAAGAAGTGGGTAGGGGTGGAACTGCCAGTATACTACAGAATAAGTGGGTAGGGGTGGAACTGCCAGTATACTACAGAAGAAGTGGGTAGGGGTGGAACTGCCAGTATACTACAGAATAAGTGGGTAGGGGTGGAACTGCCAGTAAATACCACAGAAGAAGTGGGTAGGGGTGGAACTGCCAGTATACTACAGAAGAAGTGGGTAGGGGTGGAACTGCCAGTATACTACAGAAGAAGTGGGTAGGGGTGGAAC
>NC_143047.1:21547500-21675000 GCF_057628025.1 Oncorhynchus mykiss | reverse complement strand
CAAATTATTGAAATATTCCCGTGCTCTAAAGTGCTGGTAAACAAATTCACCAGTCACATTGTACTAAAGTCCTTAGATGGAAACAGTGTGTGTACAGTATGTTAGCACGGATGTAGATAGAGTGACTAATTTGGCTCCGTAAATTCTTTGTGAAGGATTTGTCTGCCCTCTGCAGGGTGAGAAGAGAAACAGTCATCTCATTCACCAAACTCCTATGATGATGGGGCCACCAAACACCTCATAATTTACTACGTTATGAAATAGAAAATCATTTGTTATACTCTAATATCTAGATGTCATTGCATTACAAGTTTAGCTACAAGTTTAATTACAAACTGAAAAGGGAGTTTCATCTTCATAACAGATTAGAGTGGCTTGTGAGAGGAGTGGAAAAACACACATCACTCTTTAGGTCTAATTTCTCCTATCTACAAGCTAATTCACCCAACTGCAAATAAGATGTAATGGGATTTCCAATTAGGACATGACACTGGCAATCATTCAATCAGATGCATCTGTCTCAAATAAAATGTGCCAAATTAAACAGGTTTAGACCTTACTGTGAAATGCTGACAAACAAGCCCTTAACCAAAAATGCAGTTCAAGAAACAGAGTTAAGAATATATTTAATAAATAAACTAAAGTGAAAAAAATAATAGTCAAAAAGTAACACAAGAAAATGACTAAACAATAACGAGGCTATATACAGGGGGAACCGGTACCAAGTCAATGTGCGGGGGTACAGGTTAGTCTAAAGACCATTAGATGAGAAGCATGTGATGATGCTATCTGTTCTGATTAATAATGACGTCACCTGATTCAGCTGGACTAATGTTCCTGCTGCTGCATTAACATGTGATTAAGAATGTTGAGCGTCCATCATAGAAATGCTGGTCTGTTAGAGAAATAATTGAAAGCGTATCAGAGTAGGATGAAGTTGTACTTCTTCACTGATCTAAGGTCAGATTTACATTTCTACCTCCTATAGTTATGGTTATGATTGGGGGATGGTTATCTGATACTAAATATGTGCATGAAGACAGGGAAACATCTACCAACAGTTTAATGTGGTGGTCTGTAGGAGAGGTAGCAGTGTAGCAACGTTTTTTCTATAATACAACACCGCCATCTAGTGAGTGATCAACTGAACAGTGCCGTGATGTACCATTTCAGTCAACTTGTCCTTAAGTAAAGGAGGGTCCTTGATGTCCTCCTCTCATTCACCTCAAGTCTCAAGTCCTGTTGTGGGATGGGTATGTTTGCATTGTCATGCTGAAACAGGAAAGGGACTTCCCCAAACTGTTGCCACAAAGTTGGAAGAACAGAATCATCTAGAATGTCATTGTACGCTGTAGCGTTAAGATTTCCCTTCACTGGAACTAAGGGGCAGAAAATCAGCCCCAGACCATTATTCCTCCTCCACCAAACTTTACAGTTGGCACTATGCATTGGTGCAGGTAGCGTATCCGCCAAACCCAGATTTGGCAGTCAGACTGGCAGATGGTAAACCGTGATTTATCAGCTCAGAGAACGCATTTCCACTGTTCCAGTGTACAATATCGGCAAGCTTTACGCCACTTTACACCAGCTTTACACGCAAGTTTGACACCAGACAGTGTTTGAGGAGATGTGTTGATGGGGGTTTGTTTTCTCAGCCTCAACACTGGAGAAGAATAAGATATGGACCTGGCTGGTAGAACCTCTGCACTACAGAATATATGAAAAGCATTAATGCCCTTAAATTAATTACCCGCCCAGCGGGCAGCTTTCGGCAGACGTTTACATACAAAATGTATTTTGGCAGAAACGTGCTGCCTGGATCAGCAGGTGATTAAAGTTTGATTGGGAATATACGGTTCGGTTCTGATTGAAATAGATGCTAAATCCATTTGTTGCCTTCTATTATTTGAGTGATGGCTGATTTAGTACCTGAACAAACACCCTGCAGGCCTATGGACACCTCTCGGCCCATCAGATTACACGACCGGGCTAACCGCTTTATAAGCTTCTTGGGCGAAACCTTTTTATATGAAAGGTACAGACCATTTAACAGTGGATTCACTATTAAAAAATGCATTATTATCATAATGATATAATCTTAATTAATTCATTGGGTTATGTGCGTGTGTAAGATCTCTCCTACAATGACATGCTTGTGAAAAGTTAGGTGAGTACTGGTACAGTGTGGTGTCGTGTCTTTGGCTATGCCGGATTAAGTGGTATGACATGCTATTCTATAAAATAATTTCTCCGTAATTAATATAACCTGATTGAGCTAATCATATAAATGTAATTAACTAGAGTCGGGCACCACAAAATAATATTTATAGAGCTGTTATCTTCCGAATAAACTCTTAAAGACCTAGTAATATTTTACATTAATAGCAGTCAATATTAATCTTAATCTTAATTCAGTCTCATCTGAAAGTTGTAAATTCTTGGTTATCTGCACGAACCCTGGCTAACAATTTGAATCAGCAATACAAAATTGGGTTTAATCATTTATTTACTAAATACCTAACTAATCACACAGAATTACACATACACATAATTAAATCATAACTTGATTACAAATTACATCATAAAGGAAAACGTCTCTAGCGGGCGGAACAGATATGACAGCTTGTTACACAAAGGAAAAGGGCTGGGTTTGAGTGAAAGAGAGGGAAGACTGAGGGACACAGGGAGAAGCTGTGCTATGGTAAATACAGTATCTGATGCATTCTAAATTACCGCCCATTTGGAAAAGGAAAATGCAATAAATATTTACTCTGAGCTGCGCTTCGGTAGGTTGGTGGTAGATGGAAGGCCGTGTTGCCCAACCAAGTCCTTTGTCCTTTGAAGAATGTCTCTGGTTGTCTATTGGATACGTTGTAGTAACGTCGTTGGGTGATAGACGGGATACTCTGTCTGTTCCTTCCTAACCCTCGTTGCAGCTGCTGTTGCTAACTCAACGGCTAGGAGGTATCACTTCTGTAGTGAATAAGAGTTCAAAGTTCATACCATTCGCAACCAAGCTCACGCTGATGTTGGCTTCGTTCTGTAGTTATTATATGAAACATTCTGACATCGGACCGTCGTCCTCACATCATCGGAACAGGAAGTTATATTGTCGTCAAGGGCATATATAGGAAGATAGAGGAGGGCGTGTTTTAATTTTTTTATAGCCCATGTCCCTTCACAGGGGCGGGCCACTGATTGAGCAGAGCCATATCTTATGAAGACCCAAATCTCACATTTTAGAAGCTAAAATCACATTTCATCCCATCACGAATAATTTCATATTCAAACATTTAAATTGAACAACAATTCCATGTGAATCCGATAACTCTGATGTGTAGACTTTCCACTGTAGAGTTTATGTCATCTTATCATTGATGAGAATGTCTCAGATGACAATCGAACTGACATCCTATTCATTAAGTACCACCGCATATGTTAATTTGTTCGGATTACCAGAATATAGTTCATTTCCCCCCCACCTACTGATTTTCCCAGAATCTCTATGTTAACCAAGGGTTTTGCAAATGTAACCTCAGTAGGGTAGAGAGAGGAAAAAGGGGGGAAGAGGTATTTATGACTGTCATAAACCTACCCCCCAGGCCAACGTCATGACAGTGGCATTTCTGTTTTATTTACTGGTCAATGGAGTCTGTATAGTCCTTTTATTTGAAGAGCTAGATGAGGACTCAGAGTGAATTCATGCATTATGAACTGGCCATTAATTGCCTTCGAGATGAACTAGAGATGAAGACAAACAGCCGTAAAAGCCTGAATGTTTCATGACTTCTAAGGTTTCCTCCCCTCCTCTCCTCCTCTTCTGTGTCCTCTCGTCCTCCCTACTTCCCTATCCTCTCTCTCTTCTCTCAAACTGTCCTCTTCCTTAGTGTTGTCAGGCTTCTCTAGCCTTCATTCAACCTTTCAATCGTATCCATCTATGCTCTAGGATCCTCTCATCTCGTCTAGGTGTCCTCCCCTCTCCTCACCATCTGTATGTCCATATCTATCCTCTCATTTCATCTATTGCCACAAGCCCTCTTTAAATACCTCCAATATAAGAAGGAAACACCCAGTGAAATTTCCCAGGGCATAGAAAAGTGATGTGTGATATTTTGCAGGACACGAACAGCAAAATTAGATTAGGAGTTTAATCAGCCATGCAAATGTTTACACAATTAAATGCAAATCAGGCACACATTTGAGCTGAAGGACATTGTCTGCCTAAAGTCACATTGTATTCAGCAAGTAGTATCCTTGGGGTAAGATGAATGTTCACTATTATCAGTATTGCTTAAATATTTTAGATTGTCTAAAGAAAGAATGGGTGGGGGAGGGGGACTTTGATTGCAGCATGTCTAAAAGTGATATGGCCTGCATTTGACCAAGACTGCAGGACAAGCCCTAACTATAGGCCTTCTCATGAGTCATTCCACATCCCTTAGCTGAGGTGATTTGGTCAACTGTGAAACGCATATCTAGAAACAATTGTTCTTTGATTGCGATTGGAAACCTTGAACACTCAACTTAATTTTTATCCAAAAATAAATGCACAAATACAAAATATACACTTTATTTTTTGGCTGTTTTTTCCTTCGTTTTTATTTGTAACAGCTTTGAGACAACGTATGTTTTACAATGTAAAACACCTCAGTGGGAATCTGTGTTAAAACAGCGCACAATAAGCACATCTTTTGTATTTATAAAATTATTTGGGGGTGATATGAAAGTTGAGTTTCTGGGGTTTCGAATACAATATTGTATGCAGTGATCAGGGCCAGCCCTAGCCTTTTGTGGGCCTTAAGCAACATTGTGTTGGGGGGGCCCCCACCTCCCAGTCAAAGGTTTAGTGGTCCCAACTTAATGGTGGAGAATAATTTTTCCTGCAATTCTACATATTTTGCCATTGGGCGTAGATTTTCTTTTGCAGTTTTAAAGCAAGGTTGCTGCAATTCGACACATTTTGTCATGACTTATGCCATGTTAATATGATGTGAGTGAGCCCTCTATGTGGGCCCTTGGAAGTCAGGACCCCTGGGCAAGTACTCTGCGTGTCCGGATGGTAATTTGACCATGATAACTACAAGTTTAGATAGCTGGCTAGACTAACTTACCAATCAAAAAAATATATACAGTGGGGAGAACAAGTATTTGATACACTGCCGATATTGCAGGTTTTCCTACTTACAAAGCATGTAGAGGTCTGTAATTTTTATCATAGGTACAGTTCAACTGTGAGAGACGGAATCTAAAACAAAAATCCAGAAAATCACATTGTATGATTTTTAAGTAATTAATTTGCATTTTATTGCATGACATAAGTATTTGATCACCTACCAACCAGTAAGAATTCCGGCTCTCACAGACCTGTTAGTTTTTCATTAAGGATCCCTCCTGTTCTCCACTCATTACCTGTATTAACTGCACCTATTTGAACTTGTTACCTCTATAAAAGACACCTGTCCACACACTCAATCAAACAGACTCCAACCTCTCCACAATGGCCAAGACCAGAGAGCTGTGTAAGGACATCAGGGGTAAAATTGTAGACCTGCACAAGGCTGGGATGGGTTACAGGACAATAGACAAGCAGCTTGGTGAGAAGGCAACAACTGTTAACGCAATTATTAGAAAATGGAAGAAGTTCAAGATGACGGTCAATCACCCTTGGTCTGGGGCTCCATGCAAGATCTCACCTCGTGAGGCATCAATGATCATGAGGAAGGTGAGGAATCAGCCCAGCACTACACAGCAGGACCTGGTCAATGACCTGAAGAGAGCTGGGACCACAGTCTCAAAGAAAACCATTAGTAACACACTACGCCGTCATGGATTAAAATCCTGCAGCGCACGCAAGGTCCCCCTGCTCAAGTCAGCGCATGTCCAGGCCCGTCTGAAGTTTGCCAATGACCATCTGGATGATCCAGAGGAGGAATGGGAGAAGGTCATGTGGTCTGATGAGACAAAAATAGAGCTTTTTGGACTAAAATCCACTCGCCGTGCTTGGAGGAAGAAGAAGGATGAGTACAACCCCAAGAACACCATCCCAACCGTGAAGCATGGAGGTGGAAACTTTATTCTTTGGGGATGCTTTTCTGCAAAGGGGACAGGACGACTGTACCGTATTGAGGGGAGGATGGATGGGGCCATGTATCGCGAGATCTTGGCCAACAACCTCCTTCCCTCAGTAAGAGCATTGAAGATGGGTCATGGCTGGGTCTTCCAGCATGACAACGACCCGAAACACACAGCCAGGGCAACTAAGGAGCGGCTCCGTAAGAAGCATCTCAAGGTCTTGGAGTGGCCAGTCTCCAGACCTGAACCCAATAGAACATCTTTGGAGGGAGCTGAAAGTCCGTATTGCCCAGCGACAGCCCCGAAGCCTGAAGGATCTGGAGAAGGTCTATATGGAGGAGTGGGCCAAAATCCCTGCTGCAGTGTGTGCAAACCTGGTCAAGAACTACAGGAAACGTATGATCTCTGTAATTGCAAACAAAGGTTTCTGTACCAAATATTAAGTTTTGCTTTTCTGATGTATCAAATACTTATGTCATGCAAAAAAAATGCTAATTAATTACTTAAAAATCATACAATGTGATTTTCTGCATTTTTGTTTTAGATTCATTTAGATTTAGGCACAATTGACCAATCGAAGCTCACCATAGCTTCCAGACCCTACTGGATTGGCTGTTGATACCTAGCACTTCGTACAATGCTGTCGGCTTGCTAGCACCCACATGATGGGTGAAACTAGCTGTGTAGTTAATCATGGCTGTAGGGTCGGCCCTGGCGATGATTATTTACAGTTGGTCTGAGGGTCAGGACAGCTGTACACATTGACCCCACTGTGGTCAATTGTACAAGTGAGAACACGTGGTTGTATGGCCTTGGGTTCTCCAGAGCTACCTTAACTACAGCAGAGCAACCATACAGAAGTCATGAAGCCAGTCCGCTTACAAGTCAAGGTGCAGACACAAGCAATAAAATACATCAATAGAGATGAATTATTGATTTCATATTTATTCAGTTAAAGGGAGAATATAAGTTATATTTTGTGTTCAGCAAACCACTGTGCTTGTTCAAGGGCAGACATGTCAAGTCTCTATCTGTGTCTCATTGTGGCCAAACCACTGTGTTTGTTCAAGGGCAGACATGTCAAGTTTCTATCTGTGTCTCATTGTGGCCAAACCACTGTGTTTGTTCAAGGGCAGACATGTCAAGTCTCTATCTGTGTCTCATTGTGGCCAAACCACTGTGTTTGTTCAAGGGCAGACATGTCAAGTCTCTATCTGTGTCTCATTGTGACCAAACCACTGTGTTTGTTCAAGGGCAGACATGTCACGTTTCTATCTGTGTCTCATTGTGGCCAAACCACTGTGTTTGTTCAAGGGCAGACATGTCAAGTCTCTATCTGTGTCTCATTGTGGCCAAACCACTGTGTTTGTTCAAGGGCAGACATGTCAAGTTTCTATCTGTGTCTCACTGCCAAACCACTGTGTTTGTTCAAGGGCAGACTGACATGTATTGTCATGTTGTGTCTTGTTTCTGTCCTTTCCCTTCACCCTGTCTCCCTCTGCTGGTCGTTATTAGGTTACATTTTCTCCCCCTCTTTCCCCCAGCTGTTCCTTGTCTCCTAACTACCTCGTCACCCCTTTTCCCACCTGTTCCCTTTTTCCCTCTGATTAGTCCTCTATATCTCTCTCTGTTTTTGTTTCTGTCTTTGTCGGATTCTTGTTTGTGTTATTCATGCCTGAACCAGACTATCGTCATGTTTGCTGCAACCTTGTCCTGTCCTGTCGGAATCTGCCGGTCCATCTGAGCCTACGTATGTTTTGTTATTAAAGAAGCTCTGTTTACGTTAATTCGCTTTTGGGTCCTCATTCACGCACCGTAACAGAAGAATCCGACCAAGAATGGACCCAGCGACTTCGGATCCTCTCCACTCAGCCGTCGAGATCCAGGGAGCGATGCTAGGCAGACACGAGCAGGAATTGTCTGCTGCTCGACATGCCGTTGAGACCCTGGCCACCCAAGTCTCCAACCTCACAGAACAGGTTCACCATCTCCGCCTCGATCCACCGGCCACTTCCAGGGCTTTCGAATCTCCGGAGCCCAGAATCAATAACCCGCCGTGTTACTCTGGGGAGCCCACTGAATGCCGCTCGTTCCTCACCCAGTGTGATATTGTGTTTTCTCTCCAGCCCAACACTTACTCCAGGAGCACTGCTCGTATCGCCTACGTCATATCTCTCCTTACTGGACGGGCTCGTGATTGGGGCACGGCAATCTGGGAGGCAAGGGCTGAGTGTACTAACCAGTATCAGGACTTTAAGGAGGAGATGATACGGGTTTTTGATCTATCTGTTTTTGGGGAGGAGGCTTCCAGGGCCCTGTCTTCCCTATGTCAAGGTAATCGATCCATAACAGACTACTCTATTGAGTTTCGCACTCTTGCTGCCTCCAGTGGCTGGAACGAGCCGGCTTTGCTCGCTCGTTTTCTGGAGGGTCTCCGCGCAGAGGTAAAGGATGAGATTCTCTCCCGGGAGGTTCCTTCCAGCGTGGATTCCTTGATTGAACTCGCTATTCGCATTGAGCGACGGGTTGATCTTCGTCACCGAGCTCGTGGAAAGGAGCTCGCGTTCTCCGTTGCCCCCCTCTCCGCATCACTACCATCTTCCTCTGCCGGCTCGGGTGCTGAGCCTATGCAGCTGGGAGGTATCCGCATCTCGACTAAAGAGAGGGAACGGAGAATCACCAACCGCCTCTGTCTCTATTGCGGTTCCGCTGGTCATTTTGTCACTTCATGTCCAGTAAAAGCCAGAGCTCATCAGTAAGCGGAGGGCTACTGGTGAGCGCTACTACTCCTGTCTCTCCTTCAAGATCCTGCACTACCTTGTCGGTCCATCTACGCTGGACCGGTTCGTCAGCTTCCTGCAGTGCCTTAATAGACTCTGGGGCGGAGGGCTGTTTTATGGACGAGACCTGGGCTCGGGAACATGACATTCTTCTCAGACAGTTAAGGGAGCCCACGGCCTTGTTCGCCTTGGATGGTAGTCCTCTCCCCAGGATTCAGCGTGAGACGCTACCTTTAACCCTCACTGTCTCTGGTAATCATAGCGAAACCATTTCTTTTTTAATTTTTCGTTCACCTTTTACACCTGTTGTTTTGGGCCATCCCTGGCTAGTTTGTCATAATCCTTCTATTAATTGGTCTAGTAATTCTATCCTCTCCTGGAACGTCTCTTGTCATGTGAAATGTTTAATGTCTGCTATCCCTCCTGTTTCCTCTGTCTCTTCTTCAGAGGAGGAGCCTGGTGATTTGACAGGGGTGCCGGAGGAATATCACGATCTGCGCACGGTGTTCAGTCGGTCCAGGGCCACCTCTCTTCCTCCACACCGGTCGTATGATTGTAGTATTGATCTCCTTCCGGGAACCACTCCCCCCCGGGGTAGACTATACTCTCTGTCGGCTCCCGAACGTAAGGCTCTCGAAGATTATTTGTCTGTAGCTCTTGCCGCCGGTACCATAGTCCCTCCTCCTCTCCCGCCGGAGCGGGGTTTTTTTTTGTTAAGAAGAAGGACGGGTCCCTGCGCCCCTGCATAGATTATCGAGGGCTGAATGACATAACAGTGAAGAATCGTTATCCGCTTCCTCTTATGTCTTCAGCCTTCGAGATCCTGCAGGGAGCCAGGTTTTTCACTAAGTTGGACCTTCGTAACGCTTACCATCTCGTGCGCATCAGGGAGGGGGACGAGTGGAAGACGGCGTTTAACACTCCGTTAGGGCACTTTGAATACCGGGTTCTTCCTTTCGGCCTCGCTAACGCTCCAGCTGTCTTTCAGGCATTAGTCAATGATGTCCTGAGAGACATGCTGAACATCTTTGTTTTCGTTTACCTTGACGATATCCTGATTTTTTCACCGTCACTCCAGATTCATGTTCAGCACGTTCGACGTGTCCTCCAGCGCCTTTTAGAGAATTGTCTTTTTGTGAAGGCTGAGAAGTGCACTTTTCATGCCTCCTCCGTCACATTTCTCGGTTCTGTTATTTCCGCTGAAGGCATTAAGATGGATCCCGCTAAGGTCCAGGCTGTCATTGATTGGCCCGTCCCTAAGTCACGCGTCGAGCTGCAGCGCTTTCTCGGCTTCGCGAACTTCTATCGTCGTTTCATCCGTAATTTCGGTCAGGTGGCAGCTCCTCTCACAGCCCTTACTTCTGTCAAGACGTGCTTTAAGTGGTCCGTTTCCGCCCAGGGAGCTTTTGATCTCCTCAAGAATCGTTTTACATCCGCTCCTATCCTTGTTACACCTGACGTCTCTAGACAGTTTGTGGTCGAGGTTGACGCGTCAGAGGTGGGCGTGGGAGCCATTCTTTCTCAGCGCTCCCTCTCTGACGACAAGGTCCACCCTTGCGCGTATTTTTCTCATCGCCTGTCGCCGTCGGAACGTAACTATGATGTGGGAAACCGCGAACTGCTCGCCATCCGCTTAGCCCTAGGCGAATGGCGACAGTGGTTGGAGGGGGCGACCGTTCCTTTTGTCGTTTGGACTGACCATAGGAACCTTGAGTACATCCGTTCTGCCAAACGACTTAATGCGCGTCAGGCGCGCTGGGCGCTGTTTTTCGCTCGTTTCGAGTTCGTGATTTCTTATCGTCCGGGCTCTAAGAACACCAAGCCTGATGCTTTATCTCGTCTCTTCAGTTCTTCAGTAGCCTCCACTGACCCCGAGGGGATTCTCCCTGAGGGGCGTGTTGTCGGGTTGACTGTCTGGGGAATTGAGAGGCAGGTAAAGCAAGCACTCACTCAAACTCCGTCGCCGCGCGCTTGTCCCAGGAACCTTCTTTTCGTTCCCGTTCCTACTCGTCTGGCCGTTCTTCAGTGGGCTCACTCTGCCAAGTTAGCCGGCCACCCTGGCGTTCGGGGTACGCTTGCTTCCATTCGCCAGCGTTTTTGGTGGCCCACCCGGGAGCATGACACGCGTCGCTTCGTGGCTGCTTGTTCGGTCTGCGCGCAGACTAAGTCCGGTAACTCCCCTCCTGCCGGCCGTCTCAGGCCGCTTCCCATTCCCTCTCGACCGTGGTCTCACATCGCCTTAGATTTTGTCACCGGACTGCCTTCGTCAGCGGGGAAGACTGTTATTCTTACGGTTGTCGACAGGTTCTCTAAGGCGGCTCATTTTATTCCCCTTGCTAAGCTTCCTTCTGCTAAAGAGACGGCACAAATCATCATCGAGAATGTTTTCAGAATTCATGGCCTTCCGTCAGACGTCGTTTCGGACAGAGGTCCGCAATTCACGTCTCAATTTTGGAGGGAGTTTTGCCGTTTGATTGGGGCTTCCGTCAGTCTCTCTTCCGGCTTTCACCCCCAGTCTAACGGTCAAGCAGAACGGGCCAATCAGACTATTGGTCGCATCTTACGCAGTCTTTCTTTTCGCAACCCTGCGTCTTGGTCAGAGCAGCTCCCCTGGGCAGAATACGCCCACAACTCGCTTCCTTCGTCTGCGACCGGGCTATCTCCTTTTCAGAGTAGCCTCGGGTACCAGCCTCCGCTGTTCTCATCTCAGTTCGCCGAGTCCAGCGTCCCCTCCGCTCAGGCTTTTGTCCAACGTTGCGAGCGCACCTGGAAGAGGGTCAGGTCTGCACTTTGCCGTTATAGGACGCAGACTGTGAGGGCTGCTAATAAGCGTAGAACTAAGAGTCCTAGATATTGTCGCGGTCAGAGAGTTTGGCTCTCCACTCAGAACCTTCCCCTTAAGACCGCTTCTCGCAAGTTGACCCCGCGGTTCATTGGTCCGTTCCGTATTTCCCAGATCATTAATCCTGTCGCTGTTCGACTTCTTCTTCCGCGATATCTTCGTCGCGTCCACCCGGTCTTCCATGTCTCCTGTGTCAAGCCCGTTCTTCGCGCCCCCGCTCGTCTCCCCCCCCCCCCCCCCCCCCCATCCTTGTCGAGGGCGCACCCATCTACAGGGTCCGTAGGATTTTGGACATGCGTCCTCGGGGCCGTGGTCATCAGTACCTAGTAGATTGGGAGGGGTACGGTCCTGAGGAGAGGATTTGGGTTCCCTCTCGGGACGTGCTGGACCGTGCGCTGATCGATGATTTCCTCCGTTGCCGCCAGGTTTCCTCCTCGAGTGCGCCAGGAGGCGCTCGGTGAGTGGGGGGGTACTGTCATGTATTGTCATGTTGTGTCTTGTTTCTGTCCTTTCCCTTCACCCTGTCTCCCTCTGCTGGTCGTTATTAGGTTACCTTTTCTCCCCCTCTTTCCACCAGCTGTTCCTTGTCTCCTAACTACCTCGTCACCCCTTTTCCCACCTGTTCCCTTTTTCCCTCTGATTAGTCCTCTATATCTCTCTCTGTTTTTGTTTCTGTCTTTGTCGGATTCTTGTTTGTGTTATTCATGCCTGAACCAGACTATCGTCATGTTTGCTGCAACCTTGTCCTGTCCTGTCGGAATCTGCCGGTCCATCTGAGCCTACGTATGTTTTGTTATTAAAGAAGCTCTGTTTACGTTAATTCGCTTTTGGGTCCTCATTCACGCACCGTAACACAGACATGTCAAGTTTCTATCTGTGTCTCATTGTGGCCAAACCACTGTGTTTGTTCAAGGGCAGACATGTCAAGTCTCTATCTGTGTCTCATTGTGGCCAAACCACTGTGTTTGTTCAAGGGCAGACATGTCAAGTTTCTATCTGTGTCTCATTGTGGCCAAACCACTGTGTTTGTTCAAGGGCAGACATGTCAAGTTTCTATCTGTGTCTCACTGCCAAACCACTGTGTTTGTTCAAGGGCAGACATGTCAAGTTTCTATCTGTGTCTCATTGTGGCCAAACCACTGTGTTTGTTCAAGGGCAGACATGTCAAGTTTCTATCTGTGTCTCATTGTGACCAAACCACTGTGTTTGTTCAAGGGCAGACATGTCAAGTTTCTATCTGTGTCTCATTGTGACCAAACCACTGTGTTTGTTCAAGGGCAGACATGTCAAGTTTCTATCTGTGTCTCACTGCCAAACCACTGTGTTTGTTCAAGGGCAGACATGTCAAGTTTCTATCTGTGTCTCATTGCCAAACCATTGTGTTTGTTCAAGGGCAGACATGTCAAGTTTCTATCTGTGTCTCATTGTGACCAAACCACTGTGTTTGTTCAAGGGCAGACATGTCAAGTTTCTATCTGTGTCTCACTGCCAAACCACTGTGTTTGTTCAAGGGCAGACATGTCAAGTTTCTATCTGTGTCTCATTGTGACCAAACCACTGTTTGTTCAAGGGCAGACATGTCAAGTTTCTATCTGTGTCTCGCTGCCAAACCATTGTGTTTGTTCAAGGGCAGACATGTCAAGTTTCTATCTGTGTCTCATTGTGACCAAACCACTGTGTTTGTTCAAGGGCAGACATGTCAAGTTTCTATCTGTGTCAAGAAGCAGTACGGCTGGTTGGGTTGTGTATCGGAGGACGCATGACATTCAACCTTCGTCTCTCCCGAGCCCGTACAGGAGTTGTAGCGATGAGACAAGATAGTAGCTACAACAATTGGATACCACGAAATTGGGGAGAAAAAGGGGTAAAATTCAAATAAAAAAAATTTAAAAAGTGAATCAAACAGAGCTGCGTTCAGAATTGTTCCAAAGCGCCAATTATCACATGGTTTGCGTCATGCTAGGCCTTGTCTCTAACCCTAGGGGATAGTGTATTGTGTCACAGGCAGATGGAAAGATAGGGCTCTACCTGTGCAGAGCACATGCCCTTTGCCCTTCCAGTCTCCAAAGTGTCCTTTTGTGTGGCTTTTGGGTGATGGTATAATTAGTATAATAAATAATAAAAAAATTGGGGTCATTTTTGTTCGGAACCGACTGCCTGCATGTCATCATCAAGTTTGCCAGACCCGACCTCGTCCATTGGTTCCACCTGTTGGTCTGCCCTGAAGCATACAGAGCTCTGTGCGCCCAGTTGCGCCTTTTTCCCAGTCTGGAAAACATGCGCCTGGTATCCAAACGAATATGGCTTGAGAGATGCGGTTACCAATCGAGTGTGTGTAGCTAGCTAGCTAACTAGTTTAAATATCAACAATACTGCCACAGCAGCATTACACTTCATCAACACTTTATTACACTTGATGTAGCCTACACCATCATCAATATTCAGTCTGGTTGGCTGATACACAGCAGAGAGAGGCAGAAAGACATAGAGAGGTAGGCCTCAAACACAATCAGTAAAATTAACTGAGCTAGCTAACTAGCAGATTTACATCAATTATCCTCATCCATAATCAGCTGATAGCCCATCCTCTTTTCCTGATGTCTTTAGGTGCCACTCTTGCTAGCTTGAATACAATTTCTGATGAAGAGTGAGTGTGTTGTTGCAGAAATAAATAGGCCTATGCAACAACAACAAAAATGTATTATGTTATGAATTTCGAGATATGATTTATGAAAGTATTTCATTTCTATTTTGAGCACATGCCCCCTGAAAGGTCTACACGGCCCTGTACCCCGCTATATGTCATGCTTTAAGCATGATTTAAACACTGTAGTTGAGAAGTGTGTATTCGTGGTAATTTCGTAACTAACTTCATTACCAATAAATGCAATGTGCATTAATGCCTATATTGATGACCATTTAATTGATGAGTGCAAAATGGTATCTTCCAAGTTAAGGCCTTGATGAAAATGTATAGCCTTAACTCGGCCAGTCAGGGGACAGGTTGCTACATTGTTGCTGTCAGGCGTTATTAAAGTATGGGTATAAATCTTGGCTCAGACTTCATTTCCTTATTATTTGATGATTAGCTAGTTTATGTTTCTGTCGGTTCATTGTCCTGTTTATTGTTTTGTAAAAGTCTTTGTTAATGTTAACAGAAGTTTGCTGCTGCATATTTTCCTGCCTGACGACTTACATTCAATTCTTCCGTTGCTCTGTCATTCGCTATATACAGTGCCTTCAGAAAGTATTCAGACCCCTTGACTTTTTCCACGTTTTGTTAGGTTACAGCCTTATTCTAAAATGTATTAAATCGTTTTTTCCACATCAATTTACACACAATACCCCCATTCAGAGACTTGTCCCGAAGCCACTCCTGCATTGTCTTGGCTGTGTGCTTAGCGTCGTTGTTCAGTTGGAAGGTGAACCTTTGCCCCAGTCTTAGGTCCTGAGCACTCTGGTGCAGGTTTTCATAAAGGGTCTCTCTGTACTTTGCTCTGTTCATCTTTCCCCCGATTCTGACTAGTCTCCCAGTCCCTGCTGCTGAAACACATCCCATTATGATGCTGCTACCACCATGCTTCACCGTAGGGATGGTGCCAGGTTTCCTCCAGACGTGGCGCTTGGCATTCAGGCATTCAATCTTGGTTTTATCAGTCCAGAGAAT
Source organism: Oncorhynchus mykiss (assembly GCF_057628025.1). Lineage (NCBI taxonomy): Eukaryota > Metazoa > Chordata > Actinopteri > Salmoniformes > Salmonidae > Oncorhynchus > Oncorhynchus mykiss. The sequence goes on along the minus strand of NC_143047.1, from coordinate 21,659,639 downwards.
CTTGTTTTTTTTGTTCTGACATTCACTATCAACTTTGGGACCTTATATAGACAGGTGTGTGCCTTTCCAAATCATATCCAATCAATTGAATTTACCACAGGTGGACTCCAATCAAGTTGTAGAAACCTCTCAAGGATGATCAATGGAAACAGGATGCACCTGACCTCAATTTCAAGTCATAGCAAAGGGTCTGAATACTTTTGTAAATAAATGTCAAAAAATCTGTTTTTGCTTTGTCGTTATGGGGTATTGTGTGTAACTTGATGAGAAAAATAAATAATTGAAACCATTTTAGAATAAGGCTGTAACGAAACAAAATGTTTAAAAAGTCAAGGGGTCTGAATACTTTCTGAGACTGCAGTCATTAAAGTTGTTTGTGGTGACGAGGGGAGTTGTATAAAACAAAGTAATTAGTGATTAGTTCGTCTCTAACCAATCAGCATATCAAAGCCAATACCGCTTTACTCATGTGTGTTCTGGCTCTGGCCCAACCCACCGATTCCTGGACAAATCAGACTGTCCCAAATGTGTTCGCATTCAGTGAGGGTCAGGGAGGTACTCAGATCCAGACTCAATGTGGAGAAGAAACTAACGTCTGTAGGCATGGCGTAGAGTTTTGTGGGAGAAAGGAGTCTGGGTAGCCAGGCAATATTTTCCTATCCTCACTGTTATAAATGTTCTCATACTGAATAGTGCAGCGTGACCACGCTTTGAAAAATAATCTAGTGGTTTCAACTTAATAAATCAAATCAAATGTGATTTGTCACACGCGCCGAATAGAATGCTTACTTACAAGCCCTTAACCAACAATGCAGTTTTAAGAAAAAATACCTACAAAAATAAGAAATAAAAGGAACAAATCATTAAAGAGCAGCAGCAAAATAACAATAGCAAGGCTCTACAGGGGGTACTGGAACAGAGTCAATGTGTAACTGATTCCACAGCCTTTTCTTTCTTTACTCAACTCTTTAGTCAAAGTGTCACCTGAACGTGACGTTTTTAGTAGGTCCAAACTTAGCTCCAACATGAGAAAAGCTTAGGCCAAAATTCTGTCAACTTAAAATGATGTGTTTGCTCAATTTGTCTCATATGTTAATTAAACTAGAAATCATTATTTTTGCATTACCTAAAAAAGGCTGTGGAACTAGTTACACACACAGTGCTTTTAACATATAATGTTTAAAACGTACATATTTGACATGCATTGACATACGTACATGATTACATTGTGCATGTTCCTTTATACAGCAATTAGTATTCAACATCTCTTCACCTGGGAATGGAACTCACATTGTAAAATGAATATAGTCAAATATGTACATATGCACACGTATTATGTCCAGTCCTGTGTTCTCAGGACCTATCCAGTGTACAAGTAGGTACATATTTCCTACCAAACATCTATACAAACTTCAAATAGACTCTGGAGTTGCTCTGAACTGATATCATTTTTTCCTAATTGTCCATTTTCATCTGATCCAGCTAGATGCTCTTGTGGTCTCTTTCTGTTCCTGCACATTATCCTCCCCTGGCTAAAGATCACAACATCAGCTCCAGTGTGCAGTGCTGAGTGTGTTGTGCTCTGGGCTGTGACAAAGATTGTATTTCTGCACCAAGGGGACCAAAGAGGTTGTATTTCTGTGTTGCACAATAGGATCAATACGCTAGCCATCTAACTTTTATAAACTTTGAATAGAGATTCTCCACAAAGGCTGATTTTTTGGGGGCCAGGAGTTGGGTTCATCAGGGTCCATGAAACTGGATTTTAATTCCCAGATTAATGTTGAATAAAAGTTTGGATAATAATATTTGAATATGGAACATTTAGAGAATCTAGATAATCAGAAATATAAAGTGGTTAAAGCTGGCTCTTCATTGATGCTGCTTTGTGACATAGCCCCTATACTGTTCAGAGCCTGTGTGTACACAGCACACACTCCTCCACTCAATGAGGAAGTTGGCATTTCCTGGTAGTGTTTACATAACTCCAACTAGATGTTGCCCTTAGGAACTAATGTAGGATCTAGGTCAGCTTACACTCTTTGAATCGTAACCTTTGAGGAAAGGGGAAAATACAAACACTGGCCTAAGATCAGTGTTAGGGGCTAGTTTATCCAACTGTGTTTACATGGTGCTGTAGGGCTGCTGTCAAACACACAGAGCATATTTGGTGATGCTAACAAAACTGTATGTGAACAATCAGGTTTGAAACTATGTTGTATATTTGCCATATGACTGTGTTAGCATGCTAGCTAAAGTCTGGGCATTTGCTAATGCAAATCTGCAGGTCTCAAACAAGGGTGATCATTATGCGAGCGTTGCTCACCCAATCCAGTTTCCTTTTTCTCCAAGTGTATTGAAATGGGACAGCTCTATGTTTGTATTTTGCCCCCGCCCAATGCATTGCTTTAGAAAGAAGCCTAAATCTGCTCTTCTGCAATGAGAACATCCCTACCCCAGACATTGGCAATGATGAATAAAAGTAATTCCCCAGCATAGGCTGCTCCAGAACGACTCAGCATCAGGATGTTGTTTAACCCCAATTCTGGAACACTACTCGTGGCAGCCATTTTTCATTTGTCCTTTAATAATTTGTCTCACTCTCACTCTTTCTGTCTTTCTCTGTCTATCTCTTGCTATTTCTCCCTAACTATTTGTCATTGTCTCTATTGCTTACTCTCTCTGTCTCTCTTTCTCTTTTCTCTCTTGTTTCTCTACCCTCACTAACTCACACTCTTCCTCTCTCTCTAGAAGGCTTTATTTATTCATATGCAGTGCTCCCTGCTCCTCTCTCCTGGCTACCTGCCACATGACTATGCTTTAACCCTGTTAGAGCTGAAACACATTACCCCGTGTCAGGGCCGACATTAGCAACTGCTTAGGGCCCCGTGGCCGCTAGGCAAGCCCCCAACCCCCAAAAATACATCCTTTTTTAGGAACTCAGTCTGGGTCTCAACATACTGTTGAGAATTAGAATAGTAGAATACACAAGGTGCAATTTCAAAATGTGGGTGTGCATCAGAAGTTGTTCTCTGATTATGTCAGTCACTGACAGTCACTCAATTAGTCTACCCAGCTGTCTAAACTTGTAGTAATCAGGGTCAGGGGCCCTGACCTCCAGGGGGCCCCCTTTGATTTTGTTAGTCACTCTCACTCAGATATGGCATAAGTCTTGGAAAAATCTAAAATGAGCTATAAAACTGCTAAATCTTCTCTCCGCCCCATGGAAAAATGTGTAGAATTGCAGCAAACTTGATTTTAACTTGCTTTTAATGCTTTAGCATGGTAGTAATTGAAAGGGAACAGTTTGGAGATTATGGGAATATTATTAGACCAGTTGAGGACACAACAGTTCACCTGACACAAGACCGACTCCAAACATTACACTGTTGATTACACTGTGCATTTTACATTTACTGTACACATTTGTCACATCTGTATGATAATGAAATGTGAAAATACTCTGAATGCATTCAGTAACATGATAAGAATATGAAAAATGAAAAATGTGGGGTAGGTGCAACATAAAACAACGAAAGTGATAAGGGTTTGAGTAAGAGGAAACTGGTGTCTCCAAGTAGCCACACATCTCTCCAAAGTGTTAACAGTTCCTAAGTCATTTCAATGCACTTTATGACTCAAAGAAGAGTCTCCAACTACAAGGTTATTTTTTGGGCTCTCCTAGCTGTGCCGTTGAGGAACTAGAGCAAGCACACTTGTAGTTGTTTTGTTTGGAACACAGCCCTGCCTCCCCGCCAACACACAATTACTGTTGTTTACGCAATCCAAAAACGGTCCATTATAAATCACAATCTGGGTCAGGTGGGCATCATTTGAAAGCGTCTTCTATTGCCAACATGACTAGCTAAGTTATAAAATATGATCTTGCAATGTTAGGCTTTCACAAGGAACTTTAGAGAAAGATTGTAATGTTGGTGTGTATAGAAAGGAGTTATGCGTGCTTTGCTTGTGTTTTCTTCACAATAGACAAACACAGGCTCATTCTGTTCGGAACACCCAGGGTATGACGCTACATCATCTTGTAATTGTACATCAAACGTAGTGATTATAAACCTTTGACATGAGTTTTATGACTGTATATGACATGAGTTTAATGATGACAAAATGTGGAGTGCACATTTGGCTTGCTTGTATGACATTAAAGTGGTATTTACTTTAATCGTCAATGTCTGATCTTTCAAAATACAGTACTCTTAATTTACAGCATTTCCCTCACTCAGATAATTACCGGGAGGGATGGGGGAAACTTCTTGTCACAAATGTGTGCATGTTCAGAACAGCTGTCAGTCAAAACCCATACAGCGCTGTGAACCACAGAGTCTGAGCTCTGACTTCATTTATGGCATATTACTGTGCAGACCAATGCGTTTCAATTTAGGCGCTTATCAGTGCCCAAATCTGCCATGTTCAACCTGTCTATGGGTGTGAGTGTAAAGGGTTAAACTGCATCATTATCTCTACGCCCCATGGAAAAAAAATAGAATTGCAGGAAACAAATTCTAAAATGTTTGTTTTCTCTCTGCCGTCAAGAGGGGGTCCAATAAAATATGTTGTACTCGAGGTGAGGGGCCCCCAAAAGGCTAGGGCCAGCCCTGTCCCCTGCATCAGAACGGAGGTATCAGGGATGGTATGGTGCATACCCCCTGCCTCTCTGCCTCTCTGGTTGAAGAGCCTGGAACAGGATGTAATAAAAGTAGAGGGGACATTACATTCTCCTCGTCCGTGTGATTGGAGGTCAATTTTGGGATTCTGCCCAATCATCTTCTGGCCTATAGGGTTGATAGAATATCATACACTGTTCATTGTTGATGCCTTCTCACACACACACACACACACACACACACACACACACACACACACACACACACACACACACACACACACACAATCTCAATAAGCCTTCCAAACCCTCTCAAGGTTCTATGCTGTGTACCTTTCTCAAACACCTCAGGTACTGTGTCACATGATAACAGGTGTGCCATTACACAGTTGAGTCTCTGAGTGACTTCAGATTATTCTGAGATATGTACAGTTGAAGTCGGAAGTTTACATACACCTTAGCCAAATACATTTAAACTCAGTTTTTCACAATTCCTGACATTTAACCTTAGTAAAAATTCCCTGTCTTAGGTCAGTTAGGATCACCACTTTATTTTAAGAACGTGAAATGTCAGAATGTGTCACATCTCATCACATTCCCAGTGGATCAGAAGTTTACATACACTCAAATAGTACTTGGTAGCATTGCTTTTAAATGTTTAACTTGGGTCAAACATTTCAGGTAGTCTTCCACAAGCTTCCCACAATAAATTGAGTGAATTTTGGCCCATTCCTCCTGACAGAGCTGGTGTAACTGAGTCAGGTTTGTAGACCTCCTTGCTCACACATGCTTTTTCACTTCTGCCCACAAATTTTCTATAGGATGATGTCAATAGTTTGTGATGGCCACTCCAATACCTTGACTTCGTTGTCCTTAAGTCCTTTTCCACAACTTTGGAAGTATGCTTGGGGTCATTGTCCATTTGGAAGACCCATTTGCGACCAAGCTTTAACTTCCTGACTGATGTCTTGAGATGTTGCTTCAATATATTCATATATTCACATCCTTTTCCTGCCTCATGATGCCATCTATTCTGTGAAGTGCACCAACCCCTCCTGCAGCAAAGCACCTACACAACATGATGCTGCCACCCCCAATGACACCATTTTCTGGAATTTTCCAAGCTGTTTAAAGGCACAGTCAATTTAGTGTATGTAAACTTCTGACCCACTGCAATTGTGATACAGTGAATTATAAGTGAAATAATCTGTCTGCAAACAATTGTTGGAAAAATGACTTTTGTCATGAACAAAGTAGATGTCCTAACCGACTTGCCAAAACTATAGTTTGTTAACAATAAATGTGTGGAGTGGTTGAAAAATGAGTTTTAATGACTCAAACCTAAGTGTATGTAAACATCTGAATTCAACTGTATCATGTGCCATATGTTCACTGCTCTGGGCAAGTGTTCTGCACACATCAGTTGTTTATGAAAGGCATCAACAACAATATATGATAGTTCTGATACATGTGTTGCGTAGAGGTGACACCATCTTGCTGATGCAATGGAACAACAGTGGACTTAAGGAACTGCCTGACATTGTTGATAAAAGACACAAATCAAACAATTACCTGAGTGAAGTCTGTTGGGAGGACAGATAGTTTGAGAAAGACAATGTCTTAAATATCGCCAAATAATGAGTAATCACTCCCAACTGATACAAGGTCAAATATGTCTGTGAGGACTCTGTGGCTCAAACACAAAATACTATTGGTTTATAATGGCTTCAAGGGCTGGAAAAGACAGGCTGAACCTTGATGTGTAAACTACAGGGGGATTCATTGAGATAGATAGAGGCTTTGTTAGCAGATTTGTTGATAGTATGAACACCTCAGAGGCAAAGGGCATAGTTAAAACCTCTGTCTAAGAAGCACGCCACATAAGCACCCTGATTTGAAAGGCTTGATGGCAAAACATACAAGTACAGATTTTCTAGAATAGATGAAGTGTAAAATGGGGTTTTAAAATCTAAATAGACTATGGAAAATGACCATTGCTATGGGATTGACACTGGTTGTTTTTTGTATTAGACAAACACTGGCATGTATGACATTTAGAAGTGATCACAAACCACACACACACCCACTACTTTCCTGCTGGCTTTGTCTGGTGACATATAGAAGGTAGGACACCGAGGCTTACATTCACTGCTGTATATCCAAAGTAGAGTAGAGTCATTTCAGTTCTGTCCCTTCCTCCTTTTTGCTCTCTGTGACAAATGATTTGGGAGTAAGGTAGGAGGTGAAAGTGCAAACAGAGAGCTGACATCATGTGTTCAAAAGGGCACACCTTCCGTTGTGCCTGATAATTGTGTTGTCATTCTAACAGTGAAGGGCATAAACCCTTTGTCATGGTCTGTAAATAGCCATGGCTAAACATGGGCGTTTGCCAAAGCAGCAGGAACATGTTACTTCAGGTCAACAGGTACGATGGGTTATTATGCAGTCATACGGCATTGTAGCACTTATCAGGAGCACTTATAATTTATAACCCCACTATATCTTAGTAGTACTGTACATGACAGGTCTACAGCAGTTTTGTAGACGGGAGACGTTTGTGTCCATCATACCAATAACGTATAGTGATTTCACAACTAGAAATACAGAGAATTCAACTTTTTAAGGGACGTCATTTCTTATTCTTCTCTCACCCTCTCTCAGTTTTGGCCTTGCATTACACATAACACTTTGTCTAGTCATGCCAAATACAATGAAATGCAGAGCCGCTGGAAGTATGTGATAGACTTGGTGTTGGTGCACCTCCGGCTAAACAGTCCAAACAGTTTGGTTTTCAGCAAATGGAAAAGGGATCTCATACAGCAAACTGGAATCTACTCAGACTACACCTCCTCCTCTGTCATTTCCTCATTCCCTTACTGCCAGAGATGTCCCTGATTTTAAAGGCAAAACATGTCTGAGGTCAATGTTTTAACATACCAGGAACATCCCTACAAATCATTCTCACAAATGTTCAGCACTTGTTTCATACTCCAAGAGAGGGTTTGTTATACTGTTAGAAATGGTGTCAACCTATGACAACATTGAGGAAACTCCAGGGTTTATTTTGCCTGTCATTAAATGGCCAGGGAAAACCCATGATTCAGAACAAGGCTGTATGAACTGCAGTAGGAGAGAGAGACGCAGACAGGGGACAGTAAGTGGGGTCACAGGAAGTTCCACAAGCCCTAATTTCACGTCAACCGTGCTGTGTTGGCTTAGAGGCCATTTGTTGGGGGTGGGGTTGAAGGGTGTGGTTTGTGGTTAGCCACACACACACACACACACACACACACACACATACAGCCTTACTTAGAGAGAAACCAAGTATCTCTAAATATCTGGTGAGTAGGGGCTAAATGTGTGTTGAGCGTTTAATAAGAGTTTAATGTGAAAGCAAACCACAGCCAAGTAAATGGGTATCACAGGACACCAAGTATGTAAGGAGTATCTAAAGGGCCCTCGGATTACAATCAATATAGAGCAATAATATCAAAATGATCTATCTATTTCCATCATCCACTTTCCACTAAACTGTAAACTGTCAATAATTGTCCGATGTGACATACACAACTGTTGAAAGTACCATACTGTTGCTTATCACTGTCTTCAGTCTTCTTTGCATTGCATTGTGGCTATAGCCCATTTATCAAGTCAAGGCTGGGCAAGCCTGGATGTGGAATGCACTAGGTTCTGCAGGATTATGTTTAAAAATAAATTTTAAAAATGTGAGTCCACACTATGTCAGTATTGAAAAAGCAGTGATAATCGTATTCTTAATTAAATTAATAACCAGTTGAGTTTAGGCACCAACTAAAACAGGAAGGTATTCAGAGGAGCAGGCCGATGTTATTCTGCATTTAATTTACACCTGGTGAGTAAATGTAACCCATTCACTATTGGAAAAGTAGGCCTGTCTCATTTAGGGTAAATAAATGTTAACAACTATGTTATTACATGGAGAACATTCATTACAGTGAGTGTCAGGGTCATCGTGTCATTTTAACATTGAATGTGAAAAATTGCAGTAAAATGGAAGAGGGCAATATGTCTACTATAATGAGCAATGACAGTTCTCTAAACAAATGTACTACATCGCATTACTCACAATAATATATGTGCTAGGTGAAATTGATTATAAAACCAATTAGTTCTTCAAATGATCGCCTCAATTCAACTGGACAGACAGGAAAGGAAAGCAAATTGGACTCATAATTTGGTGTCCCTCAACAGTAGACGTCTATTCATCAGCCATTTGGTTCATGGAGATTGGGCTACCTCTACAGCGCAGACAGCACAGGGGACTGGAGCGCATTTCACACATGATTACGTTCATACGTTGACTAATTTCAGTCATCCACTCGGCACTGAATAAACAGCACCGCCCCAATCTCCCCTTGGTTGTTTGTTTTAAGTGAAGAGCGATCCATCGCAGAGCGCCGGGCTCGATTGACACTGTCTGATGATCTGCTACTGCGGCTGGCTCAGAATAACAAGGCTGCTCGCTAATACCCGTCTATCGGGGCTTTCGCCAAAACACCGAGCGAATAGGATCCAAAAAAGCCAACAAGGCAAGCAAGAACGCCGCGCCGCCGAAGTCCGCACCACAGGATGGCTTCGGGAGACCTTTACGAGGTACTGTGAAACCATGTCTAAAAGAAATACTCAGTATTATTGACGAATACTGGAATTAGGAAGTAAGGGGAGGTCCTCGTTAATGGAGAAAAAACGAAGTCCTAAACCATTTGACAGGCGAAACTAACCAACCCTCTCGAGAAGATGAGGCTCGTCTTTTTTTCGATGTGCCTCGGCGACTTTTGTATGGGGTGAATTGTATAGAGTTGTGAGTGTTCGAGTTCGCGATAGGATCATAAAATATAAACTCCCTATCGGTCGCGCTAGTTGAAAGTCACGATAAAGTGACAGGAGCACTAAACGGACACGTTAAATTGCTCCAGACGGGTGATGGTTAGGAAGGTGCGCATGCCAGAGGATAGGCAATGTACTATTAGCCTAGCAAACATTTAGTGGAGGTGACAACAATGTAGTGGAGAAGCTTCGATGGAGTTATTGTGGTTTAACTAGATGATGCATGTGTCGTGCCAAAATGTGCGCCTCAACAATTCCGGGGCGCAAAGTTTGCCAAATGTTGAGTGATGGATGGATGGAATAGCCTAGAAGGTCTCGATGTTTACGCGCACATCCCACTGGGCACACACGTCAGTTCAACGTCTAGTTTTGATTTAGGCCAACATTTGGTTGAGTTTTCAACTAAAGTGAAATCAATGACATGGTGCCTTTTTTTGTTGGATTTAGGTTAAAAGTTGTGCTAAAAAAAGATGCCCTCGAGTTGATGACTTTTTGCAAATCCAATCAGTTTTCCACGTTGATTCAACGTCATCACATTGCTTTTTGGGGAGTTGAAATGATGTGGAAACATCGTTGATTCAACGTCATCACATTGCTTTTTGGGGAGTTGAAATGATGTGGAAACATCGTTGATTCAACCAGTTTTGGCCCAATGGGATGGCATGACTTTGATGGGGATGGATTGGATTTATTGCTGCCAACAACTTGGTCAGTCTTCCATGCTAGTCTTGTGCTTTTTGTAGGCCTATTGTACAATGTTGCTGACTCCAACTCTTCTTTATTGGAGGAGTGATGTCATGCGACCATGTTTCACTTTCTTTTCACGGTGGCCTATACCAGTTGCACTACAAGGTCATAAACTAGTTGGATTGCCTGGTCATCACCAGATAGGTAAATAAGTTGCCTTGTACTTGACCTATTGTGTGGCATGTCACCATCAACTGTTGAACAGGTTGACATTAGTGCTTGTTCTCAGCTGTGAGCTATTTCCTGCGGTTTGTTGCCATAACTAAAATGTATGCTCTCCTATGATTTTTTGGCTAGGAATTCTCTGTTACATTGTTTCACTATTGGTTTGAGAAATGGTTTGGTCAGTTAAATGTCTTCTGAAATGATCCCCGTCTGACTGTGTTTGTTAGGCTGTAGTGGTAGATTGATTATAATTCTTATTCATTACATTTGAGTCATTTAGCAGACACTCTTATCCAGAGGGACTTACAGGAGTGAGTGAATACATTTTCATACTGGACCCCTTGGGAATCGAACCCACAACCCTGGCGTAGCAACCGCCATGCTCTACCACCTGAGCCATTAGTAATAACACGTTATTTTTAGTCATTAGGCATAACATTGTCATAAGGCCTACATTTCCTGTGTTTGCTGACGTAGTTGGAAATGTGCATATCCACTTTCCACCAAATACTCCTCTTCAGGTGTTTGAATCCATATTCATTCATTTTAATCTGTGTATTCCAGTAAGCGAGGTGAACTGAGGTGAGGTGAACTGGTTCAATCACGTGTGAGAGGAAGACTTCACTATCAATAGTGTCCCTCTGTATGACTCGTGAATTGTATTCAGGAAATGTAGGCCTGTAAGTGTGTTACACGTGAAGGTGTGCTTAGGCTACCTAACAAACTGTAGGACTATGATACACTTAGTTTAGAAGAATTAAGAAACTATGATTTGCAGAAGAGGAATTTGAACTGGAGTTTTTACTTTCCAATTAGGAACTACAACATCTAGGCCTATACACCCAGTTAAATGCCATGCAAGTTGAATCAACATTATCTGAATCATATGTGAAACATTGAAGAGCTCAGAATTATTGATATTTCAAGATCATGTCTCAACTTAATTTCATAAAGTTTTCAGAGGAATATCTTTGAAAAATGATAGGCCTATGATTGTACAATTATGCTACTTTCTTATGCACCATCACTCAAACATTAATCTCTCTTTGCATCTCTCTTTCTCTGCTTCTCTCTGCCCCCCCCCCCCCCCCCCCCCCCCCCACACACACACACACACTTTCTTTCTCTCTCACTCACTCACACACACTCATTTTATGTTCTCCCTCTCCTTATCTCATATTGATTGAGATGGTCTGGTCTATTCAAGTGGCCACCTACACTAGATGCTCCAATGTCTCAGAACACCTGCAGTTCTGCTAAATCCTCTGTTGTGTGACTGAGCAGCAGTAATCCTATGGATTAGCAATGGATAGGCTATATTTAGGAGTTTGTGTTATGTTTTCAAGAAATGCATGATATGATGTAGTGAAATATGAATATTCTGTTATAGAAATTAATCACATTTGTACGCCTCCAGAAAATGTCATGAAAGTGGTCATGGAGTGAGCTAAATTAGAACCTTTTGATTAGTCAACAAGTGATTTAAGTATTGCTCAAGTTCAAATCAAATTTTATTGGTCACATACACATGGTTAGCAGATGTTAATGCGAATGTAGCGAAATGCTTGTGCTTCTAATTCCGACAGTGCAGTAATATCTAACATCTAAGTATTCTAACAATTCCCTAATACACACACATCTAACAAGTAATCTAACAATTGCCATCATCTACCTAATACACACAAATCTAAAGGGGTGAATGAGAATATGTACATATAAATATATGGATGAGCGATGGCCGAGCGGCACAGGCAAGGTGCAGTAGATGATATAAGATACAGTATATACATGTGATGTAAGATATGTAAACATGATTAAAGTGGCATTATTTAAAGTGACTAGTGATCCATTTATTAAAGTGTCCAGTGATTGGTTCTCAGTCTAGGCAGCAGCATCTCTAAGTTAGTGATTGCTGTTTAGCAGTCTGATGGCCTTGAGATAGAAGCTGTTTCTCAATCTCTCGGTCCCATCTTTGATGCACCTGTACTGACCTCGCCTTCAGGATGGTAGCGGGGTGAACAGGCAGTGTCTCGGGTTTTTGTTGTCCTTGATGATCTTTTTGGCCTTCCTATGTCATGGGGTGCTGTAGGTGTCATGGAGGGCAGGTAGTTTGCCCCCAGTGATACGTTGTGCAGACCGCACCACCCTGCACCCTTTATCAGCACAACACACGACCACAAGTTCTTGTTCAAAACAAAAGTAGTTGTAACTGGCCATTGGGAGCGGTGGAGAGAGACTGGAGGAAACGGGTTGACCTCGCAGGGGGAAACGTGGGCCATGAGGGCAATAAACTATGCATTGCATGGAAGATACACAGCACTTAATGGGTCGCCAAATACACTGAAGCTGTCTCAGAGACAGTATACTCACAATGTGTTCTTTGACCATTGCTTAAATTGAGATTTGGCTTCTTTCATGAATTCTGTGTTCACTACCAACAAACAGAAATGTCCATTTTAATTTAGAAGGACTAAATGAACCCCTTTGACACTGTTTGAAATGCAGTACTCAGCCCTGGCTGACCTCTGTGTGTTCCTGCTATACCCAGGCTCTGGGTACTGTGAACTGGAGACTGAGGCTTTTGGCAGCTCAGGATAGGCATCTCCACCTCCACTGATTCCCTGCCAGCTCATAGTCATCTATTGTGTGTGTTGTTGAACCCCTCCAACCCACTCGTCTTGTGTGTTTTACTAACCTGAGGAAGGAGAGTGTTTTCCCCCTCCTCTCTCTCTCTCTCTCTCTCTCTCTGAAGTCGGCTTTGATCTGGTTAGTGTGACAGTGCGCGGGGCGGTAAGCATCATAATTGTCTCTTCATGACACCCCTGCTGCTCGTCCATCTTAGGTTGTTAAGTCATACTAATGTGCACAGCACCTCGGGTGGCAGGAGCATTCGTCACTGCTGGAGCTCAACAGCTCCACATCCACACCTAAAGCCTTTAACATTCTCCTGATAGCCTAGTTGGAATGCAAATGGAATAGAAGTTGTGTATGTTTCTTTTTTGTTTCTAGTGTTTATGTCCACTTGTCTGCAAATGTGCATGTAATCAGTGTTTCTTGGCTTGTGACTCCTATTAAATAGTTGGTGAACAGGCATACAGAAATAATCAATTTGGGAGTAAGAACCCAGCAGGGTGACATGTCAGGTCCGGCCACTAACAATGGCCCTTATGTCAGAGTGAGAAAGAGGATGTTACGGTCTCATTACACCAGCCCAACTGTGTGTGTGTGTGTGTCTGTGTCTGTGTATGTGCATGCATGCGTGTGTGTGTGTGTGTGCGCTACTGAGATTGAACGTCTGCCCCCTGCTGATTGTCCCCCTTGGGGGTGGTCATTGTCAGAAGGAGCAGACTGTCCAGGGCCACCATGGCGCTGTAAGAAGCAGCTGGCTCCAGGGAATGAGGTGAAGACTCTCCACAGCACACGTCTCTTTAGTATATCTCCTCTCTCTGGTAATGAGCAAGCTGGACACACACCAATCAGGCTCAATATGATACAGTGGAAAGTATTCAGACCCCTTGACTTTTTCCACATTTTGTTACGTTACAGTCTTATTCTAAAATGGATTGAATAGAAAAAAATCCTCATCAATCAATACACAAATTCCCAGAATGACAAAGCGAAAACATAGACATTTTTGCAAATGTATTACATTTTTTTAAAAGCATACCTTATTTACATAAGCATTCAGACAGACCCTTTGCTATAAGACTCGAAATTGAGCTCAGGTACATCCTGTTTCCATTGATCATCCTTGAGAGGTTTCTACAACTTGGAGTCCATCTGTGGTAAATTCAATTGATTGGACATGATTTGGAAAGGCACACACCTGTCTATATAAAGGTCCCACAGTTGACAGTGCATGTCAGAGCAAAAACCCAGCCATGAGGTCGAAGGAATTGTCCGTAGAGCTCCGAGACAGAATTGTGTCCAGAGCTCCTGGAGATGGGAGAACCTTCCAGAAGGAAAACCATCTGTGCAGCTCTCCACCACTCCTCAGTAAAAGGCACATGACAGTCTGCTTGGAGTTTGCCAAAAGCCACCTAAAGGACTTTATGACCATGAGAAACAAGATTCTCTGGTCTGATGAAACCAAGATTGAACTCTTTGGCCTGAATGCCACGCGTCACATCTGGAGGAAACCTGGCACCGCTCATCACCTAGCCAATACCATCCCTACGGTGAAGCATTGTGATGGCAGCATCATGCTGTGGCGATGTTTTTCAGCGGCAGGGACCGGGAGACTAGTCAGGATCGGGAGAAAGATGAACTGAGCAAAGTACAGAGAGATCCTTGATGAAAACCTGCTCCAGAGCGTTCAGGACCTCAGACTGGGTCGAAGGTTCACCTTCCAACAGGACAACAGCCCAAAGCACACAGCCAAGACAATGCAGGAGTGGCAAATCTCTGAATGTCCTTCAGTGACCCAGCCAGATCCCAGACTTGAACCCGATCAAACATCTCTGGGGAGACCTGAAAATATGCATAGAAGAATGGGAGAAACTTCCCAAATACAGGTGTGCCAAGCTTGTAGTGTCATACCCAAGAATACTTGAGGCTGTAATCACTAATTGAGGGGGGAAGGGGTGTTATAATACATTTTAGAATAAGGCTGTAAGGTAACAAATTGTGTAAAAAGTGAAGGGGTCTGAATACTTTCTATACACATATACATATTTTTATACACAGGCCAGCATAGTATCAATGTGGAGCGGCTCTGTATTTATGTCCCTGTTGCTCATCCCATCACTGTCTGGTAATGGGCAGATGGTAATTTGGGCTCAGTGTCCTACTATGTGTTAATGGGCTTGCTGGGAGGCAGACGGCCATTCCGGCTTGCTGTGTGTGTGTTACACAGATGTGTATGTCATGTGGAGCTCTGCGCTGCTGGCTCTCTCCTGTGTGGGAGTAAATCACTACTTTTTGTTACTCCTTTTTTCTTTTAAAAAGGCATTTCATTAAACTCTCCTCTGTACACATACACAGGCACACACCAACACACACATGCTGCCCCTCCCACCTTCGATGCTAGGGCTAAGTCAAGCTCCATTGAAGTCATGTGGGTGGGAGGATGTTTTCTAAAGGAAAGGAGAGAAGCATTTGAACTGGAGGCAGGCCGCTACATAACTAGTGGGGAGGGTAAAGTATAGTAGCCAGACTGATGTCTGCATGCTCCTTAGTGTGGGAGTCTGCTTGTCTTCCCACAGCATGTCATCCACAGCATTGTGTATGAGACAACTAAACACCAAGGAAAGGCTGGGGCTAAATGTCAGGGCACTTCCATCTGGTACAAGGTTAACTGCTGAAGAAAAACAACTCTTGGCAAGATGTGAGGTTGTGTGATGAATGGAGGACTGGATCAAGAAATGGATTGCAGTATAAAACAGACTCTGTTCTCTATAAAACCGCCCCCTTTCCAATACTAATTTGGTTTCTATCTTTAATGTTGTATTGTCAGAGAACAACCTAGGTCAACAGTTCAGGTTAATAGCTGACAATCAGTGTACTGTATATTCATTTGCAAACAAAGAGGCCATCACAGATAATGGAAGAGGACACCATAGATAGAGTTATGTCTATTAACACACTTGAATTCTACAGTGTTTGGCTTCCTTAATGTAATAGTAAAGATTGCTTTTCTGCAGCATGTAATGATGGTTATTGGAATAAAGCATGAATGGCTACAGAGAACCTCAGTGAGGTCCCTGAAGCATCAAGGTCTGCTGCTAGTTTCTCCAGTGCCATTGTCAACTGCCTCTATGAGAACAGGAGATCTAATGGGAAGGTCCCTCCTGAGATGATGTGGTGGAGGGCGTGAGAGAGCTGCTGCCAACCAATTAGGCGTGTTTCTGTTTGCTTGGTCTCCGGGGGTGGACATGCAACAGGCAAACAGAAGAACACCTGTACCACACGCACATCTACACACACACACACACATGAATATACTCCGAAAACAGAATGTTATAGAGAATAATATAGACCACTGAAAGGGTCATAACCCTTGACCCAGGGAACATAACCTTTATTATGCATCCGGGTGTCTGTGTGTAGAATGGAGAAAGCTCCCCCTTGACTATTTGTATTCTGTGGTCATTCATAATGGCTCTGTCAAATGTCATGCTCAGTGTGTGTGTGTGTGTGTGTGTGACCATGAATATCCACAGTCATGTTTAAGGGTTCTCCATGATAACAGCCTACATGTCAGCCTATGGGTTCTTATCTTCTTCCCACAGTGGGTCCTACTGTATCTCCCACCAGCAAGACGTTACAAATGTACTTTTAAGAATCAATTCTCCCCGGAAGCCGAGTAACATACACTACATGACCAAAAGTATGTGGACACCTGCTCATTGGACATCTCATTCCAGAATCATGGGCATTAATATGGAGTTGGTCCCTCCTTTTGCAGCTATAACAACTCTTCTGGGAAGGCTTTCCACTAGATGTTGGAACATTGCTGTGGGGACTTGCTTCCATTCAGCCACTAGAGCATTAGTGAGGTCGGGCACTGATGTTAGGCGATAAGGCTGACTTGCAGTCAGATTTCAATTAATCCCAAAGGTGTTTGATGGGGTTGAGGTAAGTTCTCTGTGCAGGCCAGTCAAGTTCTTCCACACTGATCTCGAGTAACCATTTCTGTATGGACCTCACTTTGTGCATGTGGGCATTGTCATGCTGAAACAGGAAAAGGCCTTCTCCAAACTATTGCCACAAAGTTGGAGGCAAAAAATAGTCTAGAATGCCATTGTATGCTGTAGCGTTAAGATTTCCCTTCACTGGAACTAAGGGGCCTAGACCATGAAAAACATCCCTAGTCCATTATTCCTCCTCCACCAAACTTTACAGTTGGCACTATGCATTGGGGCAGGTAGCGTTCTCCTGGCATCAGCAAACCCAGATTCGTCCATCAGACTGCCAGATGGTGAAGTGTGATTTATCACTCCAGGGAACCCGTTTCCACTGCTCCAATGGCGGCGAGCTTTACACCACTCCAGCCGTCACTTGGCATTGCGGTGGTGATCTTGGGCTTGTGTGCGGCTGCTCGGCAATGGAAACCCATTTCATGAGATCCCAACGAACAGTTCTTGTGCTGACATTGGTTCCAGAGACAGTTTGGAACTCGGTAGTGAGTGTTGCAACTGAGGACAGACGATTTTTGCCTGCAGTGTGCTCCAGCACTCGCCAGTCCTATTCTGTGAGCTTGTGTGGCCTAACACTTTACGTCTGAGCCATTGTTGCTCTAAAACGTTTTCACTTCACAATAACAGCACTTACAGTTGACCGGGGCAGCTCTAGAGGGCAGAAATTTGACGAACTGACTTGTTGGGAAAGGTGGTATCCTATGACGGTGCCACATTGAAAGTAACTGAGCTCTACAGCAAGGCCATCCTTCTGCCAATGTTAGTCTATGGATTGCATGGCTGCGCAATCTTTGTCTATGGAGATTGCATGGCTGTGTGCTAGGTTTGATACACCTGTCAGGAACAGGTGTGGCTGAAATAACCAAATCCACTAATTTGAAGAGGTGTCCACAACATTTGCATATAATGTCTAAGTTGTTCATGAAGTTCGAATATACAGTGTGTCTTTATCTGTGCTAGAATAGTCTGAGATGTTAAGTTTGACTCTATTTTGGAATGGAGATGGGGTATGCTGCCCTGACGTTCCCAGCTCTCTGGAGTAGGTACTATTGGGCTGCTTGAGTAGTGTTAATATAGAGCTGAGGAAGAAGAAGTGATTTGTGGTTCTCTTTGTAGCTTATACAGTAAGTGTCTATATGGCAAAACCAAATGATTTGGTCAGCTTTGAAACAGATTCTTCCCCTTTAGAGATCCTTCTGTTTAGTCAGGGAAGTGTGTGTGTGTGTGTGTGTGTGTGTGTGTGTGTGTGTGTGTGTGTGTGTGTGTGTGTACTATTCCACTGACATCTACTCTTTATCAGTACATTTGCGTTCCTGTGCCAGTCCTTCTGTGTCGGAGCCAGGCTGGAATTACTTCTATTGTTGGTCTTTCTGTTTGTGTGTGTGCTGTTCTTATTGAGTCTGTCTGTGTCAGTCTATACTTTTAAGGTTTGTGCTTTGTATTATTTGTGTATTCCAGATATAGTCGCTGAACATTGAACACTTCCTCGTTGGTAATGGACTTGTTCAGTGCTGCCAAACATTGTCTCCATCATTACCAGCTCTCCTGAGTCTAATTATTGTGCTTTTGACAATATGTCAAAAACACCCTGCCTGTCTGTTACACAATGAACAAACTAGACTGTAGTGGAGGCATTATAATCACACATTTTTTTCCATGTTTCTAAAACAATGAAATCTCTCGAGTGAATGAGAAAGTGGCCATTGCTTTCAGACAGCAGTTTGGAGTCACACTTCTCACATGTTTATAGGCACGACATGGCTTTCACCTCTATAAGTGATTATTAAAGAATTTGACAACCCTGTTTGTAAGCTTTCAAATGATATCAAACCCAGCTGTTTATCTTTTTTCAGTGATGAAAACATGGATGTCTCATGGTAGGGTGGGTATGCAAAAGGGGTCAACTTTGAGCACTGAATGTTTTGGCAATTATGTCAAGCAAGTCATTTTCTGACCACTTCTACCATGGGCAAACATGCATGGAAGGTTTCATGCAAATCAAAAGTGGGGCAGTCAGAAAGTTATAGAATTATTACCCTTATGCCAAAATGCTCAGTCTGTCAGCTCCACGTTTTACATTATTGAAGTTAGAAAATTTGAAATGTACCACTCTGACTTGCTGATCAATCCTCTCTCATCATCCACAGAACAGATATCTGGTTCATCTGTATTGGTGTGATCACAGTGCTCCTCCCATTGTTCCTCTCCTACATCTCCCATAACCGCTCTCTCTAACGCATGATGAGCGCTTGCCTATCAGCGCAGCAATTCCAGAACAGAATCACTGATAGACTGGTTATGCTAACATTAAAGAGGATAGATTCAAAGTGGAGCTCTAACCTGGTCAGACTTTATTTACATCCCTATTACACATACTTACTAGAGAATGTCATGGTGACAGGTGGTACAAATGATATCATGTGCACATTTTTGAATGAATCACCAAGGAACTGATAGGTATTTATTAGGCAAGGATAATGTCATTGAATTGTGATCATGTCGTTTGAAATACTGACTCTTTCTTGATTTTCTCCCTCTAGGTGGAGCGGATCATGGACAAGCGGCGCAACAAGAAGGGCAAGTGGGAGTACCTGATCCGGTGGAAGGGTTACGGCAGCAAGGAGGACACCTGGGAGCCCGAGCACCACCTGCTGCACTGTGAGGAGTTCATCGACGGCCTGCATCTGCACACCCAACACAAACAACCCAAACCCCCTAAGCTGCCCCCCGGGACCGCTGGGGGACCAGGGAGGCCAGGAGGGCCACCAGGGGGAGTTGGACCACACCTCCTATCTGCCCCAGACACCCCGAGAGCACGAGCAGAGGCACGTAAGAAGAAAAGGACTAGTGTTAGTCCAGGGGCCGGGGTTAATCCTGGGGCAGGAGTAAGGGAGGGCATGGGTTTGGGGGTTGGTACTGGAGCTTCTCAGAAGCAGAAGAAGGTGAGCGGAGGAGGAGGAGGGGGTGGGAAGCATGTCTCTCCACACAGGATGACCAAAGCTATGCCGTACAAGGTTCCTCCGGGGGGACTGCAGTTTGTGCCCCCGGTAAGGGCCCCTCATAACGGCCTACAGAACGGAGAGATGGACCCTGTCCTGTACAGGGCAGCAGCCAGGACACACAGACTGACCCATGACACGGAGAGGGTGATGGGGGGCGTGGAGACCCCCGGGACACCACTGGTCAATGAACCAGGTAAGTGCCGCGCTCTGAATGGTATATATACACCTTATTATAGATAGCAGGGTCATGAGTTTGTCCTGGACAAGTGACCTAGCCAGAAAACATTTGTGCCCCTAGCTATTGATTGAATGAACATGTGCAGTGATCTCTAGGATTTCTAGTAGGATTGATAGACAGGGGGATAGACGGAACATTTACATCACAGCTTGAGGTGATGCTGGTTTGTTCAGTCAGCTTGCTATCTTGCCAATATGCCAGCCAGTCGGCTTACATAATAGCCCAGTGGAAATTACATTGTTATATTGTTGTTGTCATTTTTCGTTTTCACTCAATTCCGATTCAATGTAGTTTTGTTCTCTATTGAATTACAGTGATTCCAGCGGGATGGGAATATTCATTTGAAATAGAAACACGCTGTATCCTGGACAGTTAGCTACATGCCATAGTGGATTTGGTAAACCAGGTTGTGTCTCTGCATTGTACCAGATGTAGATGAGACAGCCAGAGGATGCCTCCGTAACCTATAGTTGAATGCATGCTCTGGGGTCCTTATGGTTCAGTATTGTACTACTGACAGTGGTGATAAGGACAGTGAATTTCACTCCCGGGTCACAGTCCAAGACTAGTCTCATTGAGTTAATGATTATATTTATAAAGTCCTTTCCACCTCTGCCAGGGTCAAATCACAATGTGTGGAGGCTGTTTGTCATCACATTTATAGTTAGATTCTTCTAAATTTGTCTGGATAGACTGGATGTTTGTCAGTGGTAGTATTTTATGATTTTGTTTTAGTCCAATACCCAAGCAAATCAGTGCCAGGTGGCAAATTTAACACATTACAGCATACTGATGATATACTGAAAGCAGTTAATGGCCACATTACCACAGTGTGTTACACTTTACAACACAGTACTATTGTACACCTCATATTTATGTTAGGTGTGAATCATGTTCTGTAAAGCATTTTATTGTTGCTGTTAGTTCTCTAGTAGGACTCAGGATAAGCTGGAGCCCTTCGCCACGGTAGAGCTGTGAAGATGTTGAATAATGTTCGCTTATCTGACTAGAACAAGACATGGAAAGTCACTCCATTGATCAAATCAAATGTATTTATATAGCCCTTCGTACATCAGCTGATATCTCAAAGTGCTGTACAGAAACCCAGCCTAAAACCCCAAACTGCAAGCAATGCTGGCTTACTGGGGCTCTCTCATGCCGTCCCTGGAGGGGGTGCGTCACCTGAGTGGGTTGATTCACTGATGTGGTCATCCTGTCTGGGTTGGCGCCCCCCTGGGTTGGCGGAGGTGTAGAAGCGCAGTGGCTAGGAAAAACTCCCTAGAAAGGCCAAAACCTAGGAAGAAACCTAGAGAGGAACCAGGCTATGAGGGGTGGCCAGTCCTCTTCTGGCTGTGCCGGGTGGAGATTATAACAGAACATGGCCAAGATGTTCAAATGTTCATAAATGACCAGCATGGTCAAATAATAATAATCACAGTAGTTGTCGAGGGTGCAACAGGTCAGCACCTCAGGAGTAAATGTCATTTGGCTTTTCATAGCCGATCATTAAGAGTATCTATACCACTCCTGCTGTCTCTAGAGAGTTGAAAACAGCAGGTCTGGGACAGGTAGCACGTCCGGTGAACAGGTCAGGGTTCCATAGCCACAGGCAGAACAGTTGAAACTGGAGCAGCAGCACAGTGAGGTGGACTGGGGACAGCAAGGAGTCATCATGCTAGGTAGTCCTGATACATGGTCCTAGGGCTCAGGTCCTCCGAGAGAAAGAGAGAATTAGAGAGAGCATTCTTAAATTCACACAGGACACCGGATAAGACAGGAGAAGTACTCCAGATATAACAAACTGATCCTAGCCCCCCGACACATAAACTACTGCAGCATAAATACTGGAGGCTGAGACAGGGGTCAGGAGACACTGTGGCCCCATCCGATCATACCCCCGGACAGGGCCAAACAGGAAGGATATAACCCCACCCACTTTGCCAAAGCACAGCCCCGACACCACTAGCGGGATATCTTAAACCACCAACTTACCATCCTGAAACAAGGCCGAGTATAGCCCACAAAGATCTCCGCCACGGCACAACCCAAGGGGGGCGACAACCCAGACAGGAAGATCAGAGTCAGTGACTCAACCCACTCAAGTGACTCACCCCTCCTAGGGACGGCATGAAAGAGCACCAGTAAGCCAGTGACTCAGCCCCTGTAATAGGGTTAGAGGCAGAGAATCCCAGTGGAGAGAGGGGAACCGGCCAGGCTCCAGTGCCTTTCCGTTCACACTCCTTGGCCAGACTACTCTCAATCATATGACCCACTGAAGAGATGAGTCTTCAGTAAAGACTTAAAGGTTGAGGACGAGTCTGCGTCTCTCACATGGGTAGGCAGACCATTCCATAAAAATGGAGCTCTATAGGAGAAAGCCCTGCCTCCAGCTGTTTGCTTAGAAA
Source organism: Oncorhynchus mykiss (assembly GCF_057628025.1). Taxonomy (NCBI): domain Eukaryota; kingdom Metazoa; phylum Chordata; class Actinopteri; order Salmoniformes; family Salmonidae; genus Oncorhynchus; species Oncorhynchus mykiss. Next base: position 21,636,957 of record NC_143047.1, on the reverse strand, counting down.
TTCTAGGGACAATTAGGAGGCCTGCGTCTTGTGACCGTAGCGTAGGTGTAGGTATGTACGGCAGGACCAAATCAGAAAGATAGGTAGGAGCAAGCCCATGTAAAGCTTTGTAGGTTAGCAGTAAAATCTTGAAATCAGCCCTTGCCTTAACAGGAAGCCAGTGTCGTGAGGCTAGCACTGGAGTAATATGATCACATTTTTGGGGTTCTAGTCAGGATTCTAGCAGCCGTATTTAGCACTAACTGAGGTTTATTTAGTGCTTTATCCGGGTAGCCGGAAAGTAGAGCATTGCTGTAGTCTAACCTAGAAGTAACAGAAGCATGGATTCATTTTTCTACATCGTTTTTTGGACAGAAAGTTTCTGATTTTTGCAATGTTGCGTAGATGGAATAAAGCTGTCCTTGAAACAGTCTTGTTGTGTTCGTCAAAAGAGAGATCAGGGTCCAGATTAACGCCGAGGTCCTTCACAGTTTTATTTGAGACAACTGTACAACAATCAAGATTAATTGTCAGATTCAACAAAAAATCTCTTTGTTTCTTGGGACCTAGAACAAGCATCTCTGTTTTGTCCAAGTTTAAAAGTAGAAAGTTTGCAGCCATCCACTTCCTTATGTCTGAAACACATGCTTCTAGCGAGGGCGATTTTGGGGCTTCACCATGTTTCATTGAAATGTACAGCTGTGTGTCATCCGCATAGCAGTGAAAGTTAACATTATGTTTTCGAATGACATCCCCAAGAGGTAAAATATATAGTGAAAACAATAGTGGTCCTAAAACGGAACCTTGAGGAACACCGAAATGTACAGTCGATTTGTCAGAGGACAAACCATTCACAGAGACAAACTGATATCTTTCCGACAGATAAGATCTAAACCAGGCCAGAACTTGTCCGTGTAGACCAATTTGGGTTTCCAATCTCTCCAAAAGAATGTGGTGATCGATGGTATCAAAAGCAGCACTTAAAGTCTAGGAGCACGAGGACAGATGCAGAGCCTTGGTCTGATGCCATTAAATTGTCATTTACCACCTTCCCAAGTGCAGTCTCAGTGCTATGATGGGGTCTAAAACCAGACTGAAACATTTCGTATACATTGTTTGTCTTCAGGAATGCAGTGTTGCTGCGCAACAGCTTTTTTTATTTTTTATTGAGAGGAATGGAAGATTCGATTTGCGTCAAACATACGAAGAAAAGCCAAAAGCAGGCATGCTTGTATTACACTTGAACAGTGATTTTTGCAGGGCACATATTTGTCTGAAACCCTGGTAAAAAGCATAAAAAATCTGTTTCCACAGAAACCCTTTGTGTCTTTCCACAGATGATTATTGTTTTCCAATCCAGAGTCACTTAGACCCCAGCTGAAAGACACAGCAATGGGCTCATAAATGTGACCTGTTTCAGGAAGCTAGGCTTATGTCGTACGTCACTACTTCACAGGAGACGCATTTGAATGTAATCGTTTTATTTTTATAAAATTCATTTTTTGACAGAAATGCCTCCCGGATTATGTGAGCTTTCATGTGTCTTAATAACAAACTTGTAAGCCATGTGTAAATATAAATACAATAGTTAAATTACTAGCCTAGTTGGTTTAGCCACAGAAAAAGGCAGGAACCTGCCCGCTAGCCATGATTGGCTGAGATAATGGCTGGGCTTGACATGCCGAGAGATGAGTTTGGATTGGTCTGCCATGTAGCATGCTTCTGTCTATAACATGAGCTGCTCAGTATGTGAAGATAATCCTTGGAGAACTGAAAAAGTGTTGCTACTAGAGGTTGACCTATTAATTAGGGCCGGTTTTTAATTAGGGCTGATTTCAAGTTTTCATAACAATCGGTAATCTGCATTTTTCGACGCCGATTATGGCCGATTACATTGCAATCCACGAGGAGACTGTGTGGCAGGCACCTGTTTACGCGAGTGCAGCAAGAAGCCACGGTAAGGTGCTAGCTAGCATTAAACTTATCTTATAAAAAACAATAAATCTTAGCATAATCACTAGTTAACTACACATGGTTGATGATATTACCAGTTTAACTAGCTTGTCTTGCGTTGCATATAATCAATGCGATGCCTGTTAATTTATCATCAAATCACAGCCTACTTCAACTTCGCCAAAAGGGTGACAATTTAACAAAAGAGCATTCGTGAAAAAAGCACAATTGTTGAACAAATGTACCTAACCATAAACATCAATTATTTTCTTAAAATCAATTCACAAGTATATATTTTTTAAACCTGCATATTTAGTTAAAATAAATTAATGTTAGCCAGTTAATATTAACTAGGGAAAATGTGTCACTTCTCTTGAGATCAATAAATGCAGAGTCAGGGTATATGCAGCAGTTTGGGACACCTGGCTACATAATTATGACATAACATTGAAGGTTCTGCAATGTAACAGCATTATTTAGATGGTTCCGTATTTCACTGAAAGAATAAACATTTTCTTTTCAAAATGATAGTTTCTGGATTTGACCATATTAATGACCTAAGGCTCGTATTTCTGTGTGTTTATTATATTATAATTAAGTCTATGATTTGATATTTGATAGAGCAGTCTGACTGAGCGTTGGTAGGCAGCAGCACGCTCGTAAGCATTCATTCAAACTAGAGGTCAACCGATTAATCGGAATGGCCGATTAGTTAGGGCCGATTTCAAGTTTTCATAACAGTCGGTAATCAGCATTCTTGGACACCGATTGTGGCCGATTACATTGCACTCCACGAGGAGACTGCGTGGCAGGCTGACCACCTGTTATGCGAGTGCAGCAAGGAGCCACGGTAAGGTGCTAGCTAGCATTAAACTTCTCTTATAAAAACAATCAATCTTCACATAATCACTAGTTAACTACACATGGTTGATGATATTACTGGTTTATCTAGCTTGTCTTGGGTTGCATATAATCAATGCAGTGCCTGTTAATTTATCATTGAATCACAGCCTACTTCGCTGAACGGGTGATTTAACCTCTCAGGGATATGTGGGACGCTAGCGTTCTATTCTATTATCTGAGGGTAGCACCTCCGTAAACAAAGACAGAAAACATATTTCAACCCTGCAGGCGCGACACAAAACTCAGAAATAAAAATATAAATCATGTTATACTCACAGACATGATTCAAACAGTTTTAGAAACTTCAGAGTGTTTTCTATCCAAATATACTAATAATATGCATATCTTATCTTCTGGGGATGAGTAGCAGGCAGTTGAATTTGGGCATGCATTTCATCTGGATGTGAAAATACTGCCCCCTGTCACCAAGAAGTTAACAAGCGCATTCGCGAAAAAAGCATTGTCGTTGCACCAATGTGTACCTAACCATAAACATCAATGCCTTTCTTAAAATCAATACACTAGCATATATTTTTAAACCTGCATATTTAGTTAATATTGCCTGCTAACATGAATTTATTTTAACTAGGGTAATTGTGTCACTTCTCTTGTGTTCTGTGCAAGCAGAGTCAGGGTATATGCAGCAGTTTGGGCCGCCTGGCTCATTGCGAACTGTGTGAAGACCATTTCTTCCTAACAAACACCGGAATTAATTTGCCAGAATTGTACATAATTATGACATAACATTGAAGGTTGTGCAATGTGATAGCAATATTTAGACTTAGGGATGCCACCCATTAGATTAAATATTTGTTTTCAAAATGATAGTTTCCGGATTTGTTTATGACTTCAAGCCTATAAATTCCTGAGATTAGGCTGGCAATACTAAAGTACCTATTAGAACATCCAATAGTCAAAGGTATATGAAATACAAATGGTATAGAGAGAAATAGTCCTATAATAACTACAACCTAAAACTTCTTACCTGGGAATATTGACGACTCATGTTAAAATGAACCACCAGCTTTCATATTCTCATGTTCTGAGCAAGGAACTTAAACGTTAGCTTTTTTATATGTTACATATTGCACTTTTACTTTCTTCAACACTGTTTTTGTATTATTTAACCAAGTTGAACATGTTTCATTTATTTGAGACTAAATTGATGTTATTTATGTATTATATTAACCTTTCTGATCTCCCCATCCCGGATCCGGGATCGTGAATACAGACTCAAGCTCATTACCATAACGCAACGTTAACTATTCATGAAAATCGCAAATGAAATAAATATGCTAGCTCTCAAGCTTAGCCTTTTGTTAACAACTGTCGTCTCAGATTTTCAAAATATGCTTCTCAACCATTGCAAAACAAGCATTTGTGTAACAGTATTGATGGCGAACGTAGCATTTAGCGTAGCATTTAGCGTTAGCATTCAGCTGGCAACATTTACACAAAAAAACAGAAAAGCATTCAAATAAAATCATTTACCTTTGAAGAACTTCAGATGTTTTCAATGAGGAGACTCAGATAGCAAATGTTCAGTTTTTCCTGAAAGATTATTTGTTTAGGACAAATCGCTCCGTTTTCTGCGTCAGGTTTAGCTACGAAAAAACCCCTGTATCCAGGATTGTGTAAATCTATCAGCAAGCTCATTAGCATAACACAACGTTAACTATTCATGAAAATGGCTAATGAAATGAAATTAATCTATTTGCTCTCAAGCTTAGCCTTTTGTTAACAACACTGTCATCTCAGATTTTCAAAATATGCTTTTGAACCATAGCTAAACAAGCATTTGTGTAAGAGTATTGATAGCCTAGCATTGCATTAAGCCTAGCATTCAGCATGCAACATTTTCCACAAAAAAACATAAAAGCATTCAAATAAAATAATTTACCTTTCAAGAACTTCAGATGTTTTCAATGAGGAGACTCTGTTAGATAGCAAATGTTCCGTTTTTACAAAAAATATTATTTGTGTCGACTAATCACTCCGTTTTGTTCATCACGTTTGGGTAAGAAAAAATAAAAAATAAAAAAGAAAAAAAAGTCATTAAAACGCTAACTTTTTTCCAAATTAACTCCATAATATCGACAGAAACATGGCAAACGATGTTTAGAATCAATCCTCAAGGTGTTTTTCACATATCTATCGACGATAAAATCCATCGTGGCAGTTTTACTTTCAATTCTGAAGAAATGGAACGCGCATGGACTTACTGATTACGCACACAGGACACCGGGCGGGACACCAGGTAAATGTAGTCTCTTATGGTCAATCTTCCAATGATATGCCTACAAACACGTCACAATGCTGCAGACACCTCGGGGAATATACAGAAAGCGCAGGCTCATTCCTGGCGCATTCACAGCCATATAAGGAGACATTGGAACACAGCGCCTTCAGAATCCGGGGCATTTCCTGTATGAAACATCATCTTGGTTTCGCCTGTTGCATTAGTTCTGGGGCACGCACAGATAATATCTTTGCAGTTTTGGAGACGTCAGAGTTGTGTCTTTCCAAGGCTGTCAATTCCATGCATAGTCGAGCATCTTTTCGTGACAAAATATTGTGCTTAAAACGGGCACGTCTTTTTATCCAATAATGACACAGCGCCCCTATAGGTTCAAGAGGTTAAGTTAAAATAAAAGTGTTAATTCAGTATTGTTGCAATTGTCATTATTATTACAAATAGATATATACAAATCGGCCGATTTTAATCGGTTTCAGCTTTTTTTGGTCCTCTAATTATCGGTATCGGCGTTGAAAAATCATAATCGGTCGACCTCTAGTTGCTACTGCTCAAAACAACATTTCTGCCCTGAATTTATCAGGTGCTATCGACAAAGATCAGTGGGAAAAAGTTGTGATGGACTACTTTCTGCACACGGTCAGTGTGAACTGGAGTGACTTGACACAATGCGGACCAAAGGAGTTGTACAAACAAAACAGAAACACAGGACAACTTATTTAGTCAGCTGAAGGGATTCCAGAATGCTTTGAAGAATTCATCCATGTTTACGGGTCTAGCTACATTTTCAGATATTATACTTTTCTAATTTTGTCAAAACAGTTGTTTTCATTGCAAGTGAACTGTTAGCTAGCGAACATTAGCTTGCTGGCTCGCTGGCTAATGTTGCGTGTATGATCTGTGTAGTAATATTATTTGTAGTAATATTATTTGTATCTCAGAAAGCCTTTTGCATTGCTAGTTATAGCCTAATGTTAGCTAAATAGCTAACAATGAACCTAACGTGAACTAACTCACTTTTGTACATTGCGCTGGTCCGTACAATTTACCTTATTTTAACGCCCCAAAAACGTAATACTTCCAGATCAACTGTAATATCAATACCATTGTAAAGAAAAACTTCTCCCCTTTCCAACAAAATCAATGACGAGACCTTCATGATTCAAGAAGGCAATGAGCTCCGTCTGTTTAAAAAAAAGGGGCGGGTGGGGAAGTGAAACCTGCTGCGTGATAGTGAGAAGGTGAGATGTCGTGATAGTGAGAAGGTGAGATGTCGTGATAGTGAGAAGGTGAGATGTCGTGATAGTGAGAAGGTGAGATGTCGTGATAGTGAGAAGGTGAGATGTCGTGATAGTGAGAAGGTGAGATGTCGTGTGGGGAAACGGCTTTTTTCACTTGATCTGTCCAACTTATCACCTCATCACCTCTAAAATGTAAATAAAACACTATGAAGAGTTTATATAATGTGTCATTACATACCTATTTGAAGGTTTGGGGCGATTTTGAATCGGGTTTTTAGGGCGGTGCTAAAGTGATCTTCAGAAGTAAACAGCAGCTTTTGAGAGTCATGATAGCTTGCAGTGATGATGCAAAAATTGACTAGGTATTCCTCTTACCCTGTCCCTTTCTTGTTTTTAAATGGTGAGGGAAGTGCTACACCTGGTGGAGAGAGGGTGTAAGACAGAATTAGTTGCTTTATGTGTGCTGTACGTTATGTCATGACACGTCACAATTTAACGTACAGCGTCAGGAGGGGTCAGTTTTTTTTCTCTATAGAGCCATTACCATGTCAATCAACGCTTGAATAGATATGTAGTTCACACCCCAGATTTTGATGTCAACACAGTTGCTACAATCCCATTAGTTTTCATTGCAGCCTTGTTTGAATGTCGCGGTTGCGCAAATTTGTACTGAATGGGGTTAGTCACTGTTAGTTGGTTAGCTTTAGCTACCTGCAGAAACATACTACAGCATTTCATGCATGGTGGCTAGCAATGACAATCAGTTTGTATTGCTAGTAGTATGGTTGGGATTATGATTCATTGTTTACCTAGCTAGCTACATGTCTAAACAAAAGACTTCGCCAGATTACATGACCCATCAAGTTAGCCAGGTGTGTCTGGGGGTGAATACGGCCATCTATTGCATTTCATAAACATGTGTACATGTCTAGACAATAGTGACCCATCCCAGCTAGATGTGACTGGTGGGAGGTTAAAGCATTTCTTTCACATGACCCATCAATTTAGGTATCTCAGTAAGCATCATCTAATAATTATAACATATTTATACAACATTTTTATCTGAACACTTTCTGTTTTGATATTGCTACTATGCAAATATACAAGTAACCATTTCACTGTACTGTTTACACCTTTGTGTTTGATATAGTGTGTGTTTACCAAAGACGGTAATGTGAACAACAACATTACCTGCACCAAAGTCAGATTAGTATATAGGCAAAGGACTACATAGTGTATTGTTACCTGGAGTTTTTCCTTATTGTAGGCTACTACATTCACCACTTTTAGTCTGGAAATCTTTGGGTCTCTACTACAATACCTTACTCACTCTGTTTAGCACATGGCCTCGCATGTGAATCTCTAAAGAGATGGGTGGGGCTAAAGGTTAAGAGGGTGTGAACGATAATGAATAGGTGTAGACAAAGAAGAGCTCTACCGTAGTTGTACCAAAACATTCAAGGGACATTTCCTCAAAAGTGAGGTTACAAGTTTAACTTTCAAAGCATAATTACTTTCCCGTTGTTCCTCATCTGCAGTGTATGATATACCATTTTGTAGCTGTGAATCACTACTTTTGTCCAACATAAAAAACACCATTTCAAATTTTGCCACATAAGACCGAATCGAGGTGGTCGGTCACAAATGAGCTACAGTCCCTTATGCTTTGCATTATCGTCTCTACCTCTGTCTATCGTGAAAGCAGGACAGGGTTGACGTTTTAATGTCATCAATCTATATACATCCACTATACGGATTCATTAGTGTCACTTTGCCTTCATAGAAACATTTGCCTCAATATGGTCCCATCGCAACGAGTGTAATAGTTTATTGGTCGAGTGATAACCTATGATGTCTAAGATAACCGAGGAGAAATGTCTGTCACGCTTACAGCTAGCCTTGGAGTCTAACATCTGGCTGGGGTCTGGGGACTCTGAAAGGCCTACCTACCCCTGAGGGATCAAGCCAAGGTTTGAACACGGTTTGCCAGCATTTACACTAGCTGTCACGACTTCCGCCGAAGTTGGTCCCTCTCCTTGTTCGGGCGGCGTTCGGCGGTCGACGTCACCAAACCATTGCCGATCCACTTTTGATTTTCCATTGGTTTTGTCTGGTCTTCCATCACACCTGGTTCCAATTCCATCAATTACATGTTGTGTATTTAACCCTCTGTTCCCCCCATGTACTTGTCCGTAATTGTTTCTTGTAGTGCTTGTGCACGGTATGCTGGTGATTACAGGGTTTTGTTTGACCCATTTATTGTATTGTTCTGTTGACGGTGGTTTATGTTGATTAAACGACACCGTTGTAATCAGTTTCCGCTCTCCTGCGCCTGACTTCTCTGCCGCCAGTACGCACCTCAGTACACTAGCTCTTTTCCCCATGGTCAAGTCAGATCAGAAACATTTGTTGTGATAAAATATATTTGTAGGAATAGAATTCATTATCATTGTAGTTGCTAATCTCTCAATGGGTCAAGTTATGTTTGCCTTGGTCAGTAACTAAATGTTGGTCCCTGTTTGGTCTTCTGTGATCAGCAGTGCTTAGTAATTGTTCTATGTAGACCTGTAAACAAAATGAGTCACATTGTCTCTCTTTGAGGATCATGGTCTTCCATTTGAATGTTGTCACAGCCATAGTTTACCCCAGACTGGGGCCTTGGTGTGAATCCATTCTCTCTGCTCATTTGCAGTCATTCCTCTTTCATTGACTTAGAGACTAATAGAATCGAGATGGGGTCTGATTCAATAGTTATGATAAGTTGACAAGAGAGCAGCATGCAAAATGGGGATGTTGCCTGATGACAAAGAAAATTGATATAGCCTTCTCACTCTTTCAAGGGAGTATTTTAAGAAAGAGTCTGAATAGACATGCAAACAGAGCAATATAGATGATAGAGGTCGACCGATTATGATTTTTCAATACCGATACCGATTATTGGGGGACCAAAAAAAGCCGATACCGATTAATCGGCCGATTTAAAAAAAAAAATAATAATAATATATATATTTTTTTATGTATTTGTAATAATGACAATTACAACAATACTGAATGAACACTTATTTTAACTTAATATAATACATCAATAAAATCAATTTAGCCTCAAGTAGATAACGAAACATGTTCAATTTGGTTTAAATAATGCAAAAACAAAGTGTTGGAGAAGAACGTAAAAGTGCAATATGTGCTATGTAAGAAAGCTAACGTTTCAGTTCCTTGCTCAGAACATGAGAACATATGAAAGCTGGTGGTTCCTTTTAACATGAGTCTTCAATATTCCCAGGTAAGAAGTTTTAGATTGTAGTTATTATAGGACTATTTCCCTCTATACCATTTGTATTTCATTAACCTTTGACTATTGGATGTTCTTATAGGCACTTTAGTATTGCCAGTGTAACAGTATAGCTTCCGTCCCTCTCCTCGCTCCTCCCTGGGCTCGAACCAGCAACACAACGACAACAGCCACCACATCGAAGCAGCGTTACCCATGCAGAGCAAGGGAAACAACCACCCCAAGGCTCAGAGCGAGTGAAGTTTGAAACGCTATTAGCGCGCGCTAACTAGCCGGCCATTTCACTTCGGTCACACCAGCCTCATCTCGGGAGTTGATAGGTTTGAAGTCATAAACAGCGCAATGCTTGACGCACAACGAAGAGCTGCTGGCAAAACGCACGAAAGTGCTGTTTAAATGAATGTTTACGCGCCTGCTTCTGCCTACCACCGCTCAGTCAGATACTTAGATACTTGTATGCTCAGTCAGATTATATGCAACACAGGACACGCTAGATAATATCTAGTAATATCACCAACCATGTGTAGTTAAATAGTGATTATGATTGATTGTTTTTTATAAGATAAGTGTAATGCTAGCTAGCAACTTACCTTGGCTTACTGCATTTGCGTAACAGGCAGTCTCCTTGTGGAGTGCAACGAGAGAGAGGCAGGTCGTTATTGCGTTGGACTAGTGAACTGTAAGGTTGCAAGATTGGATCCCCCGAGCTGACAAGGTGAAAATCTGTCTTTCTGCCCCTGAATGAGGCAGTTAACCCTTTAGACATTCCTAGGCCGTCATTGAAAATAAGAATGTGGTGTTAACTGACTTGCCTAGTTAAATAAAGATTAAATAAATAAATAAACGGCAAATCGGCGCTCAAAAATACCGATTTCCAATTGTTATGAAAACTTGAAATCGGCCATTCCGATTAATCGGTCGACCTCTAATAGATGACCAAGTTTTTTTTCTTCGATATCAGTAATGCACATCCCAGCTCAACAGAAGTTAAATATTAAAATATTATTTGCATGTCTATTGTGTCACAAGCTGAGCTGGCACTTTCAGTACTACTGTGTGCACAAAAGCTGTCTCTGAATAAGTATTCCAGTGAATAGAGGTCGGAATGGCCGATTTAATTAGGGCCGATTTCAAGTTTTCATAACAGTCGGTAATCAGCATTTTTGGACACTGATTATGGCCGATTACATTGCACTCCACGAGGAGACTGCGTGGCAGGCTGACTACCTGTTATGCGAGTACAGCAAGGAGCCACGGTAAGGTGCTAACTAGCATTAAACTTATCTTATAAAAAACAATCAATCGTAACGTAATCACTAGTTAACTACACATGGTTGATGATTTTACTAGTTTATCTAGCTTGTCCTGCGTTGCATATAATTGATGCGGTGCCTGTTAATTTATCATTGAATCACAGCCTACTTCATCAAACGGGTGATTTAACAAGCACATTCGCGAAAAACGCAATACAATACACAAGTATATATTTTAAAACCTGCATATTTAGTTAATATTGCCTGCTAACATGAATTTCTTATAACTAGGGAAATTGTGGCTCATTGCGAACTGTGTGAAGACTATTTCTTCCTAAAAAAGACAGCCAACTTTGCCAACGGGGGATGATTTAACAAAAGCGCATTTGCGAAAAATGCACAATTGTTGCACGAATGTACCTAACCATAAACATCAATGACTTTCTTAAAATCAATACACAGAAGTATATATTTTTAAACCTGCATATTTAGCTAAAAGAAATCCAGGTTAGCAGGCAATATTAACCAGGTGAAATTATGTCACTTCTCTGTGTTCATTGCACACAGAGTCAGGGTATATGCAGCAGTTTGGGCCGCCTGGCTCTTTGCAAACTAATTTGCCAGAATTTTACGTAATTATGACATAGATTGCACAACCTTCAATGTTAACAGCAATATTTAGACTTATGGATGCCACCCTTTAGATTAAATACAGAACGGTTCCGTATTTTACTGAAAGAATAAACATTTTGTTTTCAAAATGATAGTTTCCGGATTTGACAATATTAATGACCTAAGGCTCGTATTTTTGTTATTATATTATAATTAAGTCTATGATTTGATAGAGCAGTCTGACTGAGCGATGGAAGGCAGCAGCAGGCTCCTAAGCATTCATTCAAACAGCACTTTCGTGCGTTTTGCCAGCAGCTCTTCACAATGCTTCAAGCATTGCGCTGTTTATGACTTCAAGCCTATCAACTCCTGAGATTAGGCTGGCAATACTAAAATACATATTAGAACATCCAATAGTCAAAGGTATATGACATAGAAATGGAATAGAGAGAAATAGTCCTATAAAAACTACAAAACTTCTCACCTTGGAATAGTGACGACTCATGTTAAAAGGAACCACCAGCTTTCATATGTTCTCATGTTCTGAGCAAGGAACTTAAATGTTAGCTTTCTTACATGGCACATATTGCACTTTTACTTTCTTCTCCAACACCTCCAACTGCATTATTTAAACCAAATTGAACATGTTTCATCATTTATTTGAAGCTAAATAGATTTTATCGATGTATTATATTAAGTTAAAATAAGTGTTCATCATTGTTCATTCAGCATTGTTGTAATTGTCATTGTCATATATATATATATATATATATCGGACATTTTTATATATATATATATATCGGACATTTTTATATATATATATATATCGGACATTTTTATATATATATATATATATATATATATATATATATATATATATATATATATATATATATATATATATATATATATATATATATATATGTGTATGTATATATGTGTATGTATATATGTATATATATATATATATATATATGTGTGTATATATATGTATATATGTATGTATATATGTATGTATGTATGTATATATAAATATGTATATATAAAAAATGTCCGATTAATCGGTATCGGCTTCTTTTGGTCCTCTAATTAACGGTATCGGCGTTGAAAAATCATAGTCGGTCGACCTCTACTTGAGATGCACCATGTCGTTAAAAGGAAAGTCTCTAAATTAGGGTGCACTGCTCCGACTCCTGATGGATCCTCAGCTCATCACGCAGCTCATCACTCATCACGCACTCTGCCCATCACGCACTCTGCCCATCACGCACTCTGCCCATCACGCACTCTGCCCATCACGCACTCTGCCCATCACACACTCTGCCCATCACACACTCTGCCCATCACACACTCTGCCCATCACTCACTCTGCTCCATATGTTCCAACAGGCGCCACACTCTCCAACGGTGAGGTGAATCTGCACAGCTCTGTGAAGAGGAAGCTTGGAGACGACAAAGGCTACGTGTTCGACAAGCGGCTGAGGTACAACGTGCGGCAGAACGAGACCAACTGTCGATTCCGTGACATTGTCGTCAGGAAGGAGGAGGGCTTCACGCACGTGCTGCTCTCCAGCCAGACGTCTGACAACAATGCACTAACACCAGAGGTAGATTCTTTGACACACAGAAATAGGACTCATAAGCCTTTTTGAATAATTCAGTACCTAGTATTTTCTTCCCTTGTATGTACTGTTGTACCGGAGCACTACATAATGTATATGTCACTATGCATTGCCTCACATTGTAAATGAGTAACAATGTGACTCGACTGAATTACGGCCCATCGCAGACTATTGTGTTATGTGATTTCTAAGGATATATAGGAAGATTCTGACAGAGAAATGAATACCTCTCCGATGGTGTTACATTTTGCTGCCAAAAGCCTTTTATTGCCTTGACATAAAACTCAGCGTAGAATAGTTTTTTTTCTATTTGTATTACACACTGAGAATGGGAATGGATTGTGTTTGTGTAAAATGTGTCTTTTGTCAAAGTATGCCTTCACAGTGGTTCTCCGCAGTACTTTCTTCACTTCAAACAGCTGTACTGGGTGGCTCAAACGCCGATCCATTACGTAGCGTTAGTGGCGGTGAAAAAATGTTGAGAGTCGATACGGGAGAAGCCCCACTTCCTCTCAAATGACACTGGTGCCCAGTTATCAGCGGGTCCTTAACTGATCATTACCATTGCTGAAAAGCTGGTATTAATTGACCAATTAGTTCCTCTACTGCTCTGGCTGTCCACAGTACTGGAGGCTTTGTCCTGGCTAACTCACAACATGGCTGCAACAACTAGGGCCAATGTTCGTTCAATTTACATTTTCACACCCTCAAAAGAGCTTATGTCATTGGCGACTTTTACTGTAGAAAACTGCCATGAGCTACCAGAGGAGCTCTAGTGATATGCAAGATTCCCTTGCACAAAATCCTTCTGCTTAAGTGTGGAATACGTCTTACTCATCCACTCTCAAGTGCTGTATTTTCATACTGCTCTTCTATGATATAATTCCATACATTTCCGAGCTGACTGGTCCCCCTTTAGACATCTCCCAAGAGAAGATGTTCTATCTGTCTTTGTGTGCGTTTGACTGACAGCTGATTTGCTTATTTCCCCAGGCATCAAGCTATTAATGGCAAGCAGTTGTATGCTGTCATGTATGAGTCTGACACGTCCCTATGCATCCCAGTAGGCCATGACATAATTATATGTTTGTATTGTAAATCAAAGCAAATTTGATTGATCACATACAGATGTTATTGCAAGCAGATACTTAGCGACAGCTGTCTCACTCTTAGCACCTCTCGTCTTCTCCATGTGCTCGCTCCCTCAATCACTCTCTTACCCTCTCCCCACCTCTTGGACACTTTCTTTCCTTTTACCAAGCCTGTAGATGATCATTACTCTGTATATGGAAATGCATATTTAACTGGCTCTGGAGTGTGCTTGTTCTTACACAAGGTCATATGCAACCCAGTATTTTTCATGGAACATTTGCCCTCTGAAATAAGGTTTATGAAATCAATAACTTGCTAGAGTCCGTTAACATTCAAACAGAGCCTTCAGAAAGTAATCACGCCCTTTTTTCACATTTTGTTGTTACAGCCTGAATTTAAAATGGATTATACAGAGATTTTTTTGGTCACTGGCCTACACACAATACCCCATAATCTACATTTTGGAATTATGTTGAATAAGTCTGGCCGGACATCTGATTTGGGAAACTTATTGTAAATTGAGAAATTGTGTGACTCAACTGAACAAAAATAAGAATAAATTGTAAAATGAAACCCAAATAAATTACAAAGTATGATTTTAATTGAAATTATGGGCAGAAAGACTGATTCAACTCAATCTTTCATTGAATCAGATGCCTCGTTTTTCACAAAACCGTTTGATGTTGCCAATTACTTTTAAGGTGGAGTGGCCAGACGGAAGCCACTCCTCAGTAAAAGGCACGACAGCCTGCATGGAGTTTGCCAAGAGGCACCTAAAGGAAACAAGATTCTCTGGTCTGATGTTACCAAGATTTAACTCTTTGGCCTGAATGCCAAGCGTCACGTCTGGAGGAAACCTGGCACCATCCATACCGTGAAGCATGGTGGTGGCATCATCATGCTGTGGGGATGTTTTTCAGCGGCAGTGACTGGGAGACTAGTCAGGATCGATGGAAAGATGAACGGAGCAAATTTCAGAGAGATCCTTGATGAAAACCTGCTCCAGAGCGCTTAGGACCTCCGACTGGGGCGAAGGTTCACCTTCCAACAGGACAACGATCCTGAGTACACAACCAAGACAACACAGGAGTAGCTTCGGGACAAGCCAAAGCCCAGACTTGAACCCGATCGAACATCTCTGGAGAGACCTGAAAATAGCTGTGCAGCGACGCTACCCATCCTACCTGACAGAGCTTGAGAGGACATGCAGAGTAGAATGGGAGAAACTCCCCAAATACAGGTGTGCCAAGGTTGTAGCTAAATACCCAAGAAGACACAAGGCTGTAAACGCTGCCAAAGTAGCTTCAACAATGTACTGAGTAAAGGGTCTGAATGCTTATGTAATTGTTTTATTTCAGTTTATTTGTAATCATTTGTAAAAATGTCTAAAAACATTTTTTTTGTCATTATGGGGTATTGTGTGTAGATTGATGAGGAAAACATGTATTTATCAATTTTAGAATAAGGCTGTAACCTAACAAAATGTGTAAAAAGTCAAGGGGCCTGAATACTTACCGTATGCACTGTATATCATGCATGTATGTATTGATGTCATAGAGCACTAGTCAATCATTGCGTTTTTTTGAGTCTCGGTCTATGCAGTATTTATGTGGAACCCCCACTGGGGGAGACCATTATTCCATGAACCCTGAGGTCGTCTGGAGCCTCCATAACACTGCCATCACCCCACTCACTGACCTTAACCCATGTAATCTGATTACTAGGGCAGGGACAATACCGGTATCTCAATATTTTTTCCCATGGCAAAAATGAAAACACGAAGCAGATCAAAGTCTTTGGTCATTTAAAAACCTGCTGTATGTAAAATAGTGTGCTATAGTTAAATAAATAGATGTGGCTCTGGATGACAACACAATAATGTTTGTTTCCAATATTAGGGCTGTTTTCCTAAAGAAGTTAAATCCGCTTCGTGTTTTGTTTCCTTTCCACGAACACTAACGAGTGTCGCGATACTGGTATAGTCCAATCCTACTGATTACCCCCTGACCCAAATGAACCAGTCTCCCAGTCAACTCAATTTAACATCTCCTACACACTGCGTAAACCCTCCTGAACTTCAGCCGGATGTGGTGTGTGTGCGTGCCTGCTCCTGTGTGTGTGTGCCGATGTCAGATTAATTTATCCGGCTCAATTAAACCTGCGGACAGACGGACAGGGCAGGAGAGTGATACTGACACAACTGGAAGGGGGTGGGGCTGGCATAGTAGGCTGTCTGTAGCGGTGGTGAAGACACTGCAGCCAAACAGTGTCATTCAGAAGCCCGCCCTGTACACAGGCCCTGCCTGGGAGCCATTTCCAGGAAGCAGCGGGGGGCATCCACAACAAATTGGACTAGAACCATGTTACATGTCAGCTCCCTGAGAAGGAAAACTACACCGCATCAGGGACAGACTGTGTGTGTATAGTGTAGAATGAATAATGTAAAGGTGAACCATGCATATATATTGTAAAAGCAAAATGCATGTGTATGCAATACGTGTGTGTTAACTTGTCAGCGTGTGCTTGTGCGTCCTTTGCGTGTGGGTGTGCATATATGCATGTCTGTGTGTGTGCTGTGTGCATGTGTGTTCGCACTGTGCTTGTGTTCATGTGTGTGCGTGTGTGTGTGTGTGTGTGTGCTGCCCTAGGCTTGGCTTCTGGGCCGTGTGTCTTTCCCCTCCATGCAGCGTCTGTGTGGATTGAGGTCAGCGGGCTAAGCACCCCTCCACAGAGAGCTGTCCACCAGGGGACACGGCGTTAGCACGCTAAAG
Source organism: Oncorhynchus mykiss (assembly GCF_057628025.1). NCBI lineage: Eukaryota > Metazoa > Chordata > Actinopteri > Salmoniformes > Salmonidae > Oncorhynchus > Oncorhynchus mykiss. Next base: position 21,619,985 of record NC_143047.1, on the reverse strand, counting down.
GCAGGTAACCCTCCTGCTAGTACAACTTAACTCCCTCAGAGGGATATAGGAGTTATGAAGGAAATAATACTGGAAATGGGAACTCACTATAGCTGCTACAAAGGAAACCCCTTTTGACATCTAATGAAGCAGTGTTTTTCATGATTTCTGTTTGTGACAACTCCCTTTCAGCCCTTCCTCAACTCTTCATACAAGCTAACCACTTCTTTGGGATTTGAATTGGTATTTTATTAGGATCCCCATTAGCTGTTGCGAATGCAGCAGCTACTCTTCCTGGGGTCCACACAAAACATGTCATAATAAAGACATTAATAGACAGAACAGCTCAAGGACAGAACTACATATATTTAAAACATCACACACAGCCTACATCAGTACATACACACACAATATCTAGGTCAAATAGGTGAGAGGCGTTGTGCCATGAAGTGCTGCCTTTTTATACCAGGTTTGCTGTTCACTTGTGCAATCTGAGATGAAAGGGAGTTCCATGCAATCATGGCTCTATATAATACTCTATGTTTTCTTGCGTTTGTTCTGGATTTGGGGACTGTGATAAGACCCCTAGTGGCATGTCTGGTGGGGTAAGTGTGTGTGTCAGAGCAGTGTGTATGTTGACCATGCAAACAATTTGGATTTTTTTTAAACACAGTGTTTCTTATAAAAATAAGTGTTGCAGTCAGTCTCTCCCCTACTTGTAGCCAAGAGAGACTGGCATGCATAGTATTGATATTAGTCCTCTGATTACAGTGAAGAACAGGACATGCTGCTCTGTTCTGGCAGCTGCAGTTTTTCTAGGTCATTCTTTACAGCACCTGACCATATGACTGAGCAATAAGGAAGATAAGATAAAACTAGAGCCGGCAAGGCGAGCTTTGTGGAGTGGGGATCCAAAAAAGCAGAGCATTGCATTATCACTGACAGACCTCTCCCCATCTTTACAACCATTGAACCAAAATGTTTTGACCATGACAGTGTACAATCCAAGGTAAAAACCAAGTAATTTAGTCTTGCTCAGCAGACCCATTATTCTTTATCAGATTCAGCTGAGGTCTAAAACTTAGGGAATTCACAAAGTATTCAGACCGCTTGACTTATTCCATATTGTTACATTACAGCCTTATTCTAAAATGGATTAAATAGTTTTTTCCCCCCATAAATCTACACACAATACCCCATAATGACAAAGAAAAAACAGGTTTTTAGACATTTCTGCAAATGTATAAAAAAAATGGAAATATCACATTTACATAGGTATTCAGACCCTTTACTCTGTTGAAGCACCTTTGGCAGAGATTACAGCCTCAAGTCTTTTTGGGTATGACGCTACAAGATTGGCACACCTGTATTTGTGGGGGGATTCTCCCAATCTTATCTGCAGATCCTCTCCAGCTCTGTCAGGTTGGATGCGTCGCTGCACAGCTATTTTCAGGTCTTTCCAGAGATGTTCGATCGGGTTTAAGTCCGGCTCTGGCGAGGCCACTCAAGGACATTCAGAGACTTGTCGCAAAGCCACTCATGCATGGTTTTGGCTGTGTGCTTAGGGGTCATTGTCTTGTTGAAAGGTGAACATTTTTTGAATGGGGCATGCTTATTTAAGATGGTGAGGAAAGCACTTTTAAAGAATAACCAGGCATCCTCTACTGACGGAATGAGGTCAATATCCTTCCAGGATACCCGAGCCAGGTCAATTAGAAAGGCCTGCTCACTGAAGTGTTTTGGGGAGTGTTTGACAGTGATGAGGGTTGGTCGTTTGACCGCAGACCCATTATGGACGCATTCAATGAGGCAGTGACTGCTGAGATACTGGTTGAAGACTGCAGAGGTGTATTTAGAGGGCAGGTTGGTCAGGATGATATCTATGAGGGTGCCCGTGTTTACAGATTTGGGGTTGTACCTGGTAGGTTCATTGATAATTTGTGTGAGATTGAGGGCATCTAGTTTAGATTGTAGGACTGACAGGGAGTTAAGCATGTTCTAGTTTAGGTCACCTAACAGTACGAGCTCTGAAAATAGATGGGGACAATCAATTCACATATGGTGTCCAGGGCACAGCTGGGGGCTGAAGGTGGTCTTTAGCAAGCGGCAACGGTGAGAGACTTGTTTCTAGAAAGGTGGATTTTTAGAAGTAGAAGCTCAAATTGTTTGGGCACAGACCTGGATAGTATGACAGAACTCTGCAGGCTATCTCTGCAGTAGATTGCAACTCCGCCCCCTTTGGCAGTTCTATCTTGTCGGAAAATGTTATAGTTAGGGATGGAAATGTCAGGATTTTTTGTGGCCTTCCTAAGCCAGGATTCAGACACGGCTAGGACATCCAGGTTGGCAGAGTGTGCTAAAGCAGTGAATAAAACAAACTTAGGGAGGAGGCTTCTAATGTTAACATTCATGAAACCAATGCACAAAATGCTTATTTCTCTCAAATGTTGTGCACACATTTGTTTACATTCATTTTAATGAGCATTTCTCCTTTGCCAAGATAATCAATCCACCTGACAGGTGTTGAATATCAAGAAGCTGATTAAACAGCATGATCATTCCACAGGTGCACCTTGTGCTGGGGACAATAAAAGGCCACTCTAAAATGTGTAGTTTTGCCACACAACACAATACCACAGATGTCAAGTTTTGAGAGTGTGTGCAATTGGCATGCTTACTGCAGGAATGTCCACCAAAGCTGTTGCCAGAGAATGTAATGTTCATTTATCTACCATAAGCCACCTCCAACATCATTTTAGAGAAACTTGTGGGCGAGCGGCTTTCTGATGTGACGTTGTGAACAGAGTGTTCACAACGTCACATCAGAAAGCCGCTCGCCCACAAGTCGCCGTGGTCTGCAGTTGAGGCCATTTTCTCTAAAATTATGTTGGAGATGGCTTATGGTAGATAAATTAACATTACATTCTCTGGCAACAGCTTTGGTGGACATTCCTGCAGTCAGCATGCCAATTGCACACTCTGGGGTTATGGTATGGGCAGGCATAAGCTACGGACAACAAACACCATTACATTTTATCGATGGCAATTTGAATGTACTGAGTTAACGTGACGAGAACTTGAGACCCATTGTTGTGCCATTCATCTGCCACCATTACCTCATGTTTCAGCATGAAACAATGCATGGCCCCATGTCGCAAGGATCTGTACACAATTCCTGGGATGCTCTGGATTGACGTGCACGACAACATGTTTCAGTTCCCACCAACTGGGCAACATTATAAAGCAATTGAAGAGGAGTGGGACAACTTTCCACAGGCCACAATCAACATCCTGATAAACTCTGTTACATGATGCAAATGGTGGTCACACCAGATACTGACTGGTTTTCTGATCAACGCCCCTACTTTTATTTTAAGGTGTGTCGTGTCTTTGGCTATGCCGGATTAAGTGATATGACATGCTATTCTTTTTTTCTTTTTTATTTTTTTTTGTTTGTTGAATTTTACCCCTTTTTCTCCCCAATTTCGTGATATCCAATTGTTGTAGTAGCTACTATCTTGTCTCATTGCTACAACTCCCGTACGGGCTCGGGAGAGACGAAGGCTGAATGTCATGCGTCCTCCGATACACAACCCAACCAGCAAACAACCAACAAATTACAACTGCTTCTTAACACAGCGCGCATCCAACCCGGAAGCCAGCCGCACCAATGTGTCGGAGGCTACACCGTGCACCTGGCAACCTTGGCTCGCGCGCACTGCGCCCGGCCCGCCACAGGAGTCGCTGGTGCGCGATGAGACAAGGAGATCCCTATTGACCAATCCCTCCCTAACCCGGACGACACTAGGCCAATTGTACGTCGCCCCACGGACCTCCCGGTCGCGGCCGGTTACGACAGAGCCTGGGAGCGAACCCAGGAACTCTGATGGCACAGCTGGTACAGCGCCCTTAACCACTGCGCCACCCGGGAGGCCCCATGACATGCTATTCTATAAAATACTCTGTCTGTTCTTTCCTAGCCCGCGTTTGCAGCTGCTGTTGCTAACTCAACGGCTAGGAGGCATCACTTCTGTAGTGAACAAGAGTTCAAAGTTCATACCATTCGCAACCAAAGCTCACACTGAGGTTGGCTTAGTTCTGTAGTTGACATGTTAGTCCTTTTAACGCAGAGCTCACGTACTTGGAACAGGAGGTTACATTTTCATCAAGGCTTTATATAGTGGAGCGAGAAGGGTGTGTCTGAAAAGTTTTATAACCCATGTCTCTTCACAGGGGCGGGCCACTGATTGAGCAGAGCCCTAACCTTATGAAAACCCAAATCTCTCATTTGGAAGCTAAAATTACATTTAATCTTTTCACCAATAATTTTATATTCAAACATTTAAATTGAACAACAATTCCATGTGAATCCGGTAACTATAATGTGCAGACTTTCTACTGTAGAGTTTATGTCATCTTATCATTGATGAGAATGTCTCAGATGACAACCGAACTGACATCATATTCATTAAGTACCACCGCATATGTTCAATTGGTCGGATTACCAGAATATAGTTCATTTCCCCCCACCTTCTGATGTTCCCAGAATCTATGTTAACCAAAGGATTTTCAAATGTCACATCAGTAGGGTAGAGAGAGGAAAAAGGGGGAGAGGTATTTATGACTGTCATAAACCTATCCCCAGGCCAACATCATGACAGGTGTCTGTGACCAAGTCATGTAAAATCCATAGATTAGGGCCTAAGGAATTTATTTCAAATTACTGATTTCCTTATAACTCAGTAAAATCTTTGAAATTATTGCATGATGCGTTTATTTTTGTTCATTATATATTGATCTGATTGCTCAGTTAGATATAACCGGTTTTACCTGTCTCTAGCTGTAGATAAAGAAGGTATCCTACAGCTACTCTTGCGTGGCCTGTTGCGTGTACACACTCTTAACTTGTCTGTAGATCATGGGGGTAATGTACAGCAGGGCTCTGGTCTGATAGAGGGGGAGGAAGAGAGAGTTCAATCTTCTATCTCTCTCTCCCAACCCTAACTCCCTCTCTCACTTTCTCTTCTCCCTCTCTCTCTGTGTAGATAATGAAGGAGGTGTGTCGGGCTCTGGGGAATGCAGCAGCTGATGACAGTAAGCTGTTGCTGCTCAGTGCTGTGGGGAGTATCTTCTGTAGTGGCCTGGACCCGTCCTACCTGATAGGACGCCTCTCCACAGACCGCAGGAAAGAGAGCAGCCGCATTGCTGACGCTGTACGGTAAGAGAGAAACATAACCTATAGCTACACATACACAGAAATAACACACAATTGCCATTATCCACCTAAAGAAGGCTACAGCAGAAACAGAGAACACAGCACACACTTACACACACCTACACACTTACCTAGACATCTCTACCATTAGAGTGCATTGACTTGATGTCTTACCAAGGTAAATTATCTTAGCGCACTGGAAGAAAATGTTTGCTTATTTTAACCTATAAAAAGGCTTGATACAAGTGGGGTAAGAAATTATCTTATTTCAAGATATTTGATCTTAATAAGATGTCTTACCAAGACAAATGATCTTAGTGCACTGGCAGATCATTTTTCATACTTTAAACTAAGAAAATCTGCTTGCCCTGATTTGCCTAAAGCAGGATAAGCACAAAGACACAATCATATTGTACTGTATAGTTTATACTCTCTGTTATGTGTCTCCTCTCCCAGGGACTTTGTGTTGGCGTTTATTCACTTTAAGAAGCCCATCGTGGTGGCCATCAACGGGCCTGCCCTGGGCCTGGGGGCCGCTATCCTGCCCCTATGTGACGTGGTGTGGGCCAGCGAGCGGGCCTGGTTCCAAACGCCCTGTGCCGCCCTCCGCCTCACCCCCTCCGGCTGCTCCTCCTACACCTTCCCCCAGATCCTGGGAGTGGCTCTGGTGAGTCTGGTTGCCTGGTCCACTGTGCAGGTTTTTGTTCAAGCCCTGCAGTAAAACACGATTCGACTAATTATTCAATGTTTTACATCTACATTACATTGTTGTACACTTTAAAAATATATATCTCCCTGTCCCCGCCTCTCACCCTGACAGACCAATGAGATGCTGTTCTGCGGGAGGAAGCTCACGGCACAGGAAGCCTGCAGCCGGGGCCTGGTGTCCCAGGTCTTCTGGCCAACCACGTTCAACCAGGAAGTGATGCTGCGTGTGAAAGAGATGTCCACCTGCAGTGCTATGGTAAGCTTTTCTGACAGAGATAGTCATGTAGAGCTGAATTTATATATCCCAGGACTTGCGCTAGGAGCCTGCCAGGAGCATTGGTCTGTAAATTGAATAAAACCTCTTAGATAATATTATCTAACCACAAATAAGTGAAACGTGCAATATACAGTTGAAGTAAAACTCATTTTTCAACCACTCCACACATTTCTTGTTAACAAACTATAGTTTTGGCAAGTCGGTTAGGACATCTACTTTGTGCATGACACAAGGAATTTTACCAGCAATTGTTTACAGACAGATTATTTCACTTATAATTCACTGTATCACAATTCCAGTGGGTCAGAAGTTTACATACACTAAGTTGACTGTGTCTTTAAACAGCTTGGAGATTTTCAGAATATTATGTCATGGCTTTAGAAGCTTATGATAGGCTAATTGACATCATTTGAGTCAATTGGAGGTGTACCTGTGGATGTATTTCGAACTCTGTGCCTCTTTGCTTGACATCATGGGAAAATCAAAAGAAATCAGCCAATCAGCCAAGGTCTACAAAAACATTATAGACCTCCACAAGTCTGGTTCATCCTTGGGTGCAATTTCCAAACGCCTGAAGGTACCACGTTCATCTGTACAAACAATAGTACTCAAGTACACATCATGGGACCACACAGCCGTCATACCGCTCAGGAAGGAGACGCGTTCTGTCTCCTAGAGATGAACGTACTTTAGTGCAAAAAGTGCAAACCATTCCCAGAACAACAGCAAAGGACCTTGTGAAGATGCTGAAGGAAACCATCCACAGTAAAACGAGTCCTATATCGACATAACCTGAAAGGCCGCTCAGCAAGGAAGAAGCCACTGCTCCAAAACCACCATAAAAAAAGCCAGACTACGGTTTGCAACTGCACATGGGGACAAAGATCGTACTTTTTGGAGAAATGTCTTCTGGTCTGATGAAACAAAAATTGAACTGTTTGGCCATAATGACCATAGTTATGTTTGGAGGAACAAGGGGGAGGCTTGCAAGCCGAAGAACACCATCCCAACCGTGGAGCACAGGGGTGGCAGCATCATGTTGTGGGGGTGCTTTGCTACAAAAGGGACTGGTGCACTTCACAAAATAGATGGCTTCATGAGGCAGGAAAATGATGTGGATGTATTGAAGCAACACCTCAAGACATCAGTCAGGTAGTTAAAGCTTGGTCGCAAATGGGTCTTCCAAATGGACAATGACCCCAAGCATACTTCAAAAGATGTGGCAAAATGGCTTAAGGACAACAAAGTCAAGGTATTGAAGTAGCCATCACAAAGCCCTGACCTCAATCCCATAGAAAATTTGTGGCCAGAACTGAAAAAGCGTGTGCGAGCAAGGAGGCCTACAAACCTGACTCAGTTACACCAGCTCTGTCAGGAGGAATGGGCCAGTATTCATCCAACTTATTGTGGGAAGCTTGTGGAAGGCTAACTGAAACGTTTGACCCAAATTAAACAATTTAAAGGCAATGCTACCAAATACTAATTTAGTGTATGTAAACTTCTGATCCACTGGGTATGTTATGAAAGAAATAAAAGCTGAAATAAAGAATTCTCTCCACTATTATTCTGACATTTCACATTCTTAAAATAAAGTGGTGATCCTAACGGACCTAAGACAGGGAATTTTTACTAGGATTAAATGTCAGGAATTGTGAATAACTGAGTATAAATGTATTTGGCTAAGGTGTATGTAAACTTCCGACCAACTGTATATACACCGTTCAAAAGTTTGGGGTCATAACATCAAATTGATCAGAAATACAGTGTAGACATTGTTAATGTTGTAAATTTCTATTGTAGCTTCGTTAAGGAGTACCCGCAATACACCAGTCTCAACGTCAACAGTGAAGAGGTGACTCCGGGATGCTGGCCTTCTAGGCAGAGTTCCTCTGTCCATTGTCTGTTTTGTTTTGCCCAGCTTAATCTATTTTCTTTTCTTTTTATTGGCCAGTTTGAGATATGGCTTTTTCTTTACAACTCTGTCTAGAAGGTCAACATCCCGGAGTTGCCACTTCACTGTTGATGTTGAGATAACTGGTGTTTTGCGAGTACTATTCAATGAAGCTGCCACTTTAGGACTTGTGAGGCATCTGTTTCTCAAACTAGACACTCTAATGTACTTGTCCTCTTGCTCAGTTGCGCACCAGGGCCTCCCACTCCTCTTTCTATTCCTGTTAGAGGCAGGTTTGTGCTGTTCTGTGAAGGGAGTAGTACACAGTGTTCTACGAGATCTTCAGTTTCTTGGAAATTTCTCACATGGAATAGCCTTAATTTCTCAGAACAAGAATAGACTGACGAGTTTCAGAAGACAGATCTTTGTTTCTGGCCATTTTGAGCCTGTAATCGAACCCACAAATGCTGATGTTCCAGATACTCAACTAGTCTAAAGAAGGCCAGTTGTATTGCTTCTTTAATCAGGACAACAGTTTTCAGCTGTACTAACATAATTGAAAAGGGTTTTCTAATGATCAATTAGCCTTTTAAAACGATAAACTTGGATTAGCTAACACAACATGCCATTGGAACATAGGAGTGATGGTTGCTGATAATGGGCCACTGTACGCCTATGTAGATATTCCATTTAAAAAAATCAGCCGTTTCCAGCTACAATAGTCATTTACAACATTAACAATGTCTACATTGTATTTCTGATCAATTTCATGTTAGTTTAACGGACAAAACATTTGCTTTTCTTTCAAAAATAAGGATATTTCTAAGTGATCCCAAACTTTTGAACTGTTATGTATTATATATAGATATATGTATGTATGTATGTATGTATGTATGTATGTATGTATGTACAGTGGGGAGAACAAGTATTTGATACACTGCCGATTTTGCAGGTTTCCCTACTTACAAAGCATGTAGAGGTCTATAATTTTTATCATAGGTACACTTCAACTGTGAGAGACGGAATCTAAAACAAAAATGCAGAAAATCACATTGTATGATTTTTAAGTAATTAATTTGCATTTTATTGCATGACATAAGTATTTGATACATCAGAAAATCAGAACTTAATATTTGGTACAGAAACCTTTGTCTGCAATTACAGAGATCATATGTTTCCTGTAGTTCTTGACCAGGTTTGCACACACTGCAACAGGGATTTTGGCCCACTCCTTCATATAGACCTTCTCCAGATCCTTCAGGTTTAGGGGCTGTCGCTGGGCAATACGGACTTTCAGCTCCCTCCAAAGATTTTCTATTGGGTTCAGTTCTGGAGACTGGCTAGGCCACTCCAGGACCTTGAGATGCTTCTTACGGAGCAACTCCTTACTTGCCCTGGCTGTGTTTTTCGGGTCGTTGTCATGCTGGAAGACCCAGCCACGACCCATCTTCAATGCTCTTACTGAGGGAAGGAGGTTGTTGGCCAAGATCTCGCGATACATGGCCCCATCCATCCTCCCCTCAATATGGTGCAGTCGTCCTTTCCCCTTTGCAGAAAAGCATCCCCAAAGAATGATGTTTCCACCTCTATGCTTCACAGTTGGGATGGTGTTCTTGGGGTTGTACTCATCCTTCTTCTTCCTCCAAACACGGCGAGTGGAGTTTAGACCAAAAAGCTCTATTTTTGTCTCATCAGACTACATGACCTTCTCCCATTCCTCCTCTGGAACAGACGGTCCTGGACATGCGCTGGCTTGAGCAGGGGGACCTTGCGTGCGCTGTAGGATTTTAATCCATGACGGCGTAGTGTGTTACTAATGGTGGTCCGAGCTCTCTTCAGGTCATTGACCAGGTCCTGCCGTGTAGTTCTGGGCTGATCCCTCACCTTCCTCGTGATCATTGATGCCCCACGAGGTGAGATCTTGCATGGAGCCCCAAACCGAGGGTGATTGACCATCATCTTGAACTTCTTCCATTTTCTAATAATTGCGCCAACAGTTGTTGCCTTCTCACCAAGCTGCTTGCCTATTGTCCTGTAGCCCATCCCAGACTTGTGCAGGTCTACAATTTTATCCCTGATGTCCTTACACAGCTCTCTGGTCTTGGCCATTGTGGAGAGGTTGGAGTCTATTTGATTGAGTGTGTGGACAGGTGTCTTTTATACAGGTAACAAGTTCAAACAGGTGCAGTTAACACAGGTAATGAGTGGAGAACACGAGGGATTCTTAATGAAAAACTAACATGTCTGTGAGAGCCGGAAATCTTACTGGTTGATAGGTGATCAAATACTTATGTCATGCAATAAAATGCAAATTAATTACTTAAAAATCATACAATGTGATTTTCTGGATTTTTGTTTTAGATTCCGTCTCTCACAGTTGAAGTGTACCTATGATAAAAATGACAGACCTCTACATGCTTTGAAAGAAAGAAAACCTGCCAAATCGGCAGTGTACCAAATACTTGTTCTCCCCATTGTTTGTATGTACAGTGGGGCAAAAAAAGTATTTAGTCAGCCACCAATTGTGCAAGTTCTCCCACTTAAAAATATGAGAGGCCTGTCATTTTCATCATAGGTACACTTCAACTATGACAGACAAAATGAGAAATAAAATTCCAGAAAATCACATTGTAGGATTTTTTATGAATTTATTTGCAAATTGTGGTGGAACATAAGAATTTGGTCAATATGAAAACTTTATCTCAATACTTTGTTATATACCCTTTGTTGGCAATGACAGAGGTCAAACGTTTTCTGTAAGTCTTGACAAGGTTTTCACACACTGTTGCTGGTATTTTGGCCCATTCCTCCATGCAGATCTCCTCTTGAGCAGTGATGTTTTGGGGCTGCTGCTGGGCAACACAGACTTTCAACTCCCTACAAAGATTTTCTATGGGGTTGAGATCTGGAGACTGGCTAGGCCACTCCAGGACCTTGAAATGCTTCTTACGAAGCCACTCCTTCGTTGCCCGGGCGGTGTGTTCGGGATCATTGTCATGCTGAAAGACCCAGCCACGTTTCATCTTCAATGCCCTTGCTGATGGAAGGAGGTTTTCAATCAAAATCTCACGATACATGGCCCCATTCATTCTTTCCTTTATACGGATCAGTCGTCCTGGTCCCTTTGCAGAAAAACAGCCCCAAAGCATGATGTTTCCACCCCCATGCTTCACAGTAGGTATGGTGTTCTTTGGATGCAACTCAGCATTCTTTGTCCTCCAAACACGACGAGTTGAGGTTTTACCAAAAAGTTATATTTTGGTTTCATCTGACCATATGACATTCTCCCAATCTTCTTCTGGATCATCCAAATGCTCTCTAGCAAACTTCAGACGGGCCTGGACATGTACTGGCTTAAGCAGGGGGACACGTCTGGCACTGCAGGATTTGAGTCCCTGGCGGCGTAGTGTGTTACTGATGGTAGGCTTTGTTACTTTGGTCTGCAGGTCATTCACTAGGTCCCCCTGTGTGGTTCTGGGATTTTTGCTCACCGTTCTTGTGATCATTTTGACCCCACGGGGTGAGATCTTGCGTGGGGCCCCAGATCGAGGGAGATTATCAGTGGTCTTGTATGTCTTCCATTTCCTAATAATTGCTCCCACAGTTGATTTCTTCAAACCAAGCTGCTTACCTATTGCAGATTCAGTCTTCCCAGCCTGGTGCAGGTCTACAATTTTGTTTCTGGTGTCCTTTGACAGCTCTTTGGTCTTGGCCATAGTGGATTTTGGAGTGTGACTGTTTAAGGTTGTGGACAGGTGTCTTTTATACTGATAACAAGTTCAAACAGGTGCCATTAATACAGGTAACGAGTGGAGGACAGAGGAGCCTGTTAAAGAAGAAGTTACAGGTCTGTGAGAGCCAGAAATCTTGCTTGTTTGTAGGTGACCAAATACTTATTTTCCACCATAATTTTCAAATAAATTCATTAAAAATCCTACAATGTGATTTTCTGGATTTATTTTCCCTCATTTTGTCTGTCATAGTTGAAGTGTACCTATGATGAAAATTACAGGCCTCTCTCGTCTTTTTAAGTGGGAGAACTTGCACAATTGGTGGCTGACTAAATACTTTTTTGCCCCACTGTATGTATGTGCTTGGGTTCTGTAACTAATACAGTACAATGCTGCTAGATCAGGGGTGTGAAAATGAAGGGCCTCTATCTATGAAGCAGGCCTCCTCTTACTCTCTGTTTGTCCCTGTGTGTGAAAGGTTCTGGAAGAGTCTAAATGCCTGGTGCGGAGCATTCTGAAGTCGGTCCTGGAGGAGGTGAATGAGAAAGAGTGTCAAATGCTCAAACAGCTGTGGTGCTCCACCAAGGGACTGGAGGCGCTCTTCAGCTACCTGCAGAGCAAGGTGTATGATAACTGACCTCTCACCTCCACACACCTGCAGAACTATCTATGGGCCACGAGATCTGGTCTTCAGGTACCTACTGAGCAACATCCCTGAAGATATAGGTCTTTGATCTTCAATTACCAACAGTCTTCTTTAACAACCAGCAGAACGCAGTTTGCCAGTCTCCGAGGCCTTATCTCCTCTCGTCAACATCTGGGCCTGCAGAGCACCACCATCAATGTTTGTTTTACTTTGGTCATCCCTCAACGTCTCTGCCTGTAAGATGAGCAAAGCATCAACTTCTGGAGAGGATTCATCTGTAGGATTCATTCTGCATTCATACTGGCCTGCTTGGAGTTCAGTTAACCCCTTCCAGAGGAAGCATTGACCTGGAACAGGAAGTCATGACAGTGAACAAGGCTCTTCAGGAAAATGGAGGCACAGCGGTGGTGTGAGTGCATGGAGGCAAAAGAGCTCATCTGATGGCTAATGTCATTGTTCAGTTATTTATTTGAAAATGTATTTAGATTTGATCCTAAATACAAAAAAAGCATACCATGTGTATATATTTTCTTTAGTCTTTCTGTTTTGAGGTGAAGTGTCCTCCTGGGCTCTGAGGTGTAGTGAAAATCAAAGCTATGCTTGAGGTCAGAGTGAAACATATATCTTCTCACTTTACAATGCAGTAACCCTGGCCAAAGAAGTAAATAATAATTGAAGTGAAACCTGTCCATTGAATTAGGTGTGGTGTAATAGGAGGGCCACTGGGGAAGAGTTAGAGGTAGGTAATGCCCAATGATACACACCCATAAGTGGGAAGTCACTGTGAATGGGCAGTGTTGACAGTGAACTCTTTCTGGATTTATATAGATCGTTTTGTGATGCTCTTTTGGAAGTGTTTATTCAATTGCATGTATTTGGTTTGTCAGTAAGGGTGTTTGACCTCTGATTGAATGTGAATGTGTAGAAGGGCCCTCTTTGACCACGACCAACACTCCCATAGAGAACCAGAGCTGTCTGATTGCATCTTTTCATTAGAATGTGGAGACTGTCGATAGATCAACAGGAGACCTCTCCCTGGAAATGGGAGGAAAGAGAGAGAGAGAATGAGAGTAAGAGGGTGAGACATGTGTGTCATCATTATTATATCAGCAGCATCATGTGCAGCGTCATCATTATCTTCAAGGTACATACAGTGCCTTGCGAAAGTATTCGGCCCCCTTGAACTTTGCGACCTTTTGCCACATTTCAGGCTTCAAACATAAAGATATAAAACTGAATTTTTTTGTGAAGAATCAACAACAAGTGGGACACAATCATGAAGTGGAACGACATTTATTGGATATTTCAAACTTTTTTAACAAATCAAAAACTGAAAAATTGGGCGTAGCACCACCTTTTGCTGCGATTACAGCTGTAAGTCGCTTGGGGTATGTCTCTATCAGTTTTGCACATCGAGAGACTGACATTTTTTCCCATTCCTCCTTGCAAAACAGCTCGAGCTCAGTGAGGTTGGATGGAGAGCATTTGTGAACAGAAGTTTTCAGTTCTTTCCACAGATTCTCGATTGGATTCAGGTCTGGACTTTGACTTGGCCATTCTAACACCTGGATATGTTTATTTTTGAACCATTCCATTGTAGATTTTGCTTTATGTTTTGGATCATTGTCTTGTTGGAAGACAAATCTCCGTCCCAGTCTCAGGTCTTTTGCAGACTCCATCAGGTTCATTCTTCCAGAATGGTCCTGTATTTGGCGCCATCCATCTTCCCATCAATTTTAACCATCTTCCCTGTCCCTGCTGAAGAAAAGCAGGCCCAAACCATGATGCTGCCACCACCATGTTTGACAGTGTGTTCAGGGTGATGAGCTGTGTTGCTTTTACGCCAAACATAACGTTTTGCATTGTTGCAAAAAAGTTCAATTTTGGTTTCATCTGACCAGAGCACCTTCTTCCACATGTTTGGTGTGTCTCCCAGGTGGCTTATGGCAAACTTTAAACAACACTTTTTATGGATATCTTTAAGAAATGGCTTTCTTCTTGCCACTCTTCCATAAAGGCCAGATTTGTGCAATATACGACTGATTGCTGTCCTATGGACAGAGTCTCCCACCTCAGCTGTAGATCTCTGCAGTTCATCCAGAGTGATCATGGGCCTCTTGGCTGCATCTCTAATCAGTCTTCTCCTTGTATGAGCTGAAAGTTTAGAGGGACGGCCAGGTCTTGGTAGATTTGCAGTGGTCTGATACTCCTTCCATTTCAATATTATCGCTTGCACAGTGTTCCTTGGGATGTTTAAAGCTTGGGAAATATTTTTGTATCCAAATCCGGCTTTAAACTTCTTCACAACAGTATCTCGGACCTGCCTGGTGTGTTCCTTGTTCTTCATGATGCTCTCTGCGCTTTTAACGGACCTCTGAGACTATCACAGTGCAGGTGCATTTATACGGAGACTTGATTACACACAGGTGGATTGTATTTATCATCATTAGTCATTTAGGTCAACATTGGATCATTCAGAGATCCTCACTGAACTTCTGGAGAGAGTTTGCTGCACTGAAAGTAAAGGGGCTGAATAATTTTGCACGCCCAATTTTTCAGTTTTTGATTTGTTAAAAAAGTTTGAAATATCCAATAAATGTCGTTCCACTTCATGATTGTGTCCCACTTGTTGTTTATTCTTCACAAAAAAATACAGTTTTATATCTTTATGTTTGAAGCCTGAAATGTGGCAAAAGGTCGCAAAGTTCAAGGGGGCCGAATACTTTCGCAAGGCACTGTATATGACATGTATTACAGTGCAAAGGTATAGCGGGAGTGGTTTGCTTAACTACTCTTCTGTGTTGACTAACCTTGCCTGAGACCTGAAGACTTCTTTTGGCTCCCAGAGCTAATGCCCGGCCTTTAGCTCAGAGGGCTACTGCAGTCTTAAATCGTGAAGACGACCAGGGTTTGATACCCCGTTGATTATAAAGGCATGTATATTACATTGTGAAACGTGTAGCTATGATATTTGGACAGATAATTATTTTGATATTACCTTGCAATTGGTTATTAGTGAGACATTGTGTATTTTTGTAAAGCACAGAAAGATTATGTTTTGTCCCAAAGTAATCACTGCTCTTTTCGTCTGTTGGCTGTCTGTGTTGTGAAGATGCAGTAGTAGTGCAGCTGAAGCAGATAATACCTGCATGTGATGATGGCTTCAGGAAATGGGAAATGTATATCTACATATATTGTATGTATGGATATCTATTTTTGGTTTACCCAATAATGAAATGTAGTTTTGTGGAAATTGTTTTGTATCATTCAGGAAGTGGTGGATATTTGCAGTTGTACACATATATGAACCATGTAGGTGTTATATGGTGTAACTATATGCATGTACAATATTGCAGATACGTGTGTTGCCTGTCAAAATACTTTACATTTCAGGGTATGTTTTGTATTGCCATAGTAAGCAATGTTAGAAATCTTGCACAATCATTATTTGTATTTATTTAAAGTTAGTGCTCAAGTTCCCCTTGGGGAGGCAGTGCCATAATGTTTCCCTTTTCCCAGGGGCATCTCTTTCTCTCTTATCTTCTGTTCCAGATTTTCTCAGTAAATTGCTTTTTTCCCTAGATCTGCCCTGTGTGATAGTGGTGACACAACAAAGACACACAAAAGATGGTTACATGTGGCATAATTATTTTGAAAGGCTGTTGATACCCACTTTATGCCAAACTCTGAAACAGTAATATTGCTATTGACAGCACTGACAAATCAAAGCTCTATCAATTTCTAATCAACCATTCCCAATTATATTTGAATAACAATTTCCCTAATTAATTTATTATTTGCGTGTTGATCAGTATATTGCTAAAGTATAGTGTAAGATTAAATGTATATTAATATATTCAAGATTTGAGTTTTGCCTGTACCTCTCCCCAACCTGGTCTCAGAGCATTTTGTATTCTGTACGTAAATTCATACACTCCATTTAGTGTGATTTGTTACTTCCGTATGGTATGTATTCATTTGTGGATGTCCATCAACCGTTTCGTATGATATGTTACAAATTTGCAAAATGTACAATATATATTACAATTTTCTAAACGTATGAGGTGGGTAACATTAGCTATCTGGCTAATGTTAGCTGGGGTTAGGGGTTAGTATTAAGGTTAGGGTTATGTTTAGGAGTTAGGTTAAAGGGTTAAGGATAGGGAAGGGTTAGCTAACGTGCTAAGTAGTTGCAAACTAGCTAAAAATTTGCAAGTATAGTTACTAATTAGCTAAAATGCTAAACTTGGTCATGATGAGATTCGAACTCACGTTCACGTTATACACCAACCCATCCACCCCAAACCAACTCATTTTTGCCTTAAGTAACTATCTGTCTTATCTAACCATAAAAAAACCTAAAATATTATACTACTTTGTATCTTGGTTTACATTTACTTTGTTACGTATAGTCTGAGACCAGGCTGCTCTCCCAGAACCCAAATAGAGAAACATTGTGTTTGAATGACGCATTTGAATAATTTGAAGTAAAACATGTATAATTAATTTGTTGAGGACTTACCCTTGAATATTATGACCGGCCCTGTAAGCCATGTGTTTAGGTTTGGTTTGTAAACTCCTATCATCTCTTTCTCTAGTCTAAAATCACACCTCGGGGTGCCTTAGAAGTTGTATCTTTTGTCTGTAGGATGCTGTATCCATACGTTGTGAGAGTTTGGGGGTCAAGCTGCTTTGAATAAACTATGACATTAATTTAAACATGGTGTTTTTGTTGTGTGTTTAAAAACTGTTTTGTTCCTACTTAGTTAACACACCTACAAACTATATTTTTGTTTGCTGCATTTGTATAGTATCAATGTCCTTGTTTGGATAAAAGCACACATCATTTGGATCAGATAAATATATTGTAGGCCAAACTAAAAGAGCATCCATCTGTACTTGGGCTCCTCTCCATTGAAACACACCACATAAAATAAACATGAATGGGTTGCTCCTCTATGGCACTCTCACTATAACCCTCTTCAGCATTTCACTCTGCTTTCCAGAAATGACTGGGGGCCTAATGCTAAACCGCTGTGAGTCATCCGGACAGGAAAAGGAGGGGGGATGTTTGCTCTGAATGAAACATTACAATGTTCCACACAATTACCTAGTGGCATTCATTCAGGATTTAGGCAATACCAACCATGGCTCTGTCTCTGTAGCATTTCATTCTGCATAATTAAGATCTAATGATCACTTAACATTTACAAAGTGCATGTTATTCCTAGTGCTAACTGCTGTATAGATGATGGTCATTGTATTGTGTTTCTCTGGAAGATCCACTGACCTTATGGATGTCCAGATGCTTCCCCTCTGTGTTCTGACACACACACACACTGGGTGGGAGCCAGACTATTCGTTTGACTGAAGTGCCAGACCAATAACAATCAACCACAGCTGAGAATAGCCCTCAGGTGAGTCAAAACGGCCTGCTCTGCTGTGATAATAAATGCAGTGGATTGTTCAGGCTGAATGGGAGCTGGATATGAACAACCCTCTTAGGCATCTGTTGAGGACTTGGGTGAATAAGGCTGTGAATATGACACTGACACATTTGTAAATTAATGAAAGGTCATGTGAGCTTGGAGCTTTCACATATAAGTAAAGTATTGGTTAACTACCCAAATGAAAATAACATCCAAGGCAATTCTGTGTTTTGGTAAACTTTATTCAATAGAAATCCAGTGTTCATTCATCATTGTCATTCCCCAGTCAGAAACTCAGACAATGTAAAACAATTATTTTGTTAAGTCCTTTAAATATGTAATCAACCATGATAGCAGTCCTCAAAACAGACACCCCCCACCCCACGTGAGCTCTGATCACTGAGTAGCGAAATTATCATTCACCACTGTCTATGACAATCCACCCCACCCAACACACATACTGAAACCAACATTATGAGAGACCTCTTGTGGCCAGATATACAAGCAGTAAAGTAGGCTTCTCATGGTAGGCCCCAGTAAATCCCAAGTCCTCCAATACCCAGTTCCTGTGGCCCTTCCTAGAGTATCGGCTCAGCCAGTACTGCCATTCAGAAGTCTTCCTTAGGGCCGTCTTTCAGCCTCTGTCTCATCTCTTTAGCATGTTGTTTGCTTTTCTCCCTCTTTGCAATTCGCTGTTGATCAGAAAGAGAAACATTGTTGAAAATACCAATAGTAGGCATCTGGTGAGGCATCCCTTTAGAATTAAAACCAAATTGCTGGTAGTCCTCACCTCGTCCTTCAAACAAGCTCTCATGGCACGGTCCATATCATTGCAATGGCCAAAGAACTTCTTGACATTGTGCTGAGGATGAGACATTAATTCCATATTTTTTGACAGGTAAGAGTGTAGCTGTACTTGACTGCTCCTACACATTAGTTTAGAACAGCTACATTGTAGAGCAATACAGTAGATCTTTCAGTTGGAGGTCTATGTGGGACATGTTCTTAAGATGCTGTTGAGTCGTTCCATCACAAAAAGCACAAAAAATAGGATTTTGACACCATCTCAGATTGTTCTGAAATTGTTTCTGTAGTTAAACGTATTAGATTAACACTCCTGAAACATTACTTTGTTGAAATATAATTTGATCTCTGAGATATTAAGCTAATTGATTGCACCCTAATTGGCCATTTTAATTTATAGGATTCATATAATCTTCAATAAATATATACTGAACAAAAATATAAACGCAGCATGTTGGTCCCATGTTTCATGAGGTGAAATAAAAGATCACAGACATTTTCCATACGCACAAAAATAGTATTTGTTTACATTCCTTGTTAGTGAGGATTTCTCCTTAGGAAAGATAATCCATTTCACCTGACAGATGTTGCATATCAAGAAGCTGATTAAATAGAATGATCATTACACAGGTGTACCTTGTGTGGGGACAATAAAAGGCCACTCTAAAATGTGATGTTTTGTCACACAACAATGCCACAGATGTCAAATTGAGGGTGTGTACAATTGGCATGCTAAGTCCAGGAATGTCCACCAAAGCTGTTGCCAGAGAATTCAATGTTAATTTCTCTACCATAAGCCGCCTCCAATGTCGTTTTAGAGAATTTGGTAGTACGTCCAACTGGCCTCACAACCGCAGACCACGTTTAACCACGCCAGCCCAGGACCTCCACATCCGGCTTCTTCCCCTGCGGCATCGTCTGAGACCAGCCACCCAGACATTCTGATTGGCTGGGCCTGGCTCCCAAGTGGGAGGGGCCTATGGCTGTGCAATGTTGCGTTTATATATTTTTTCATTATAGTACCTAACTTATGATTTGGACCATAATTCATGAGAAATCCACCCAGACCTCCACACCAATCCCACCCCAACAACCAGTATACAGTATCAGTTCTCTATGTCTGACAAGTAGTGTGGAGCTGCTGCTTGGAGTATTGCTTCTTCATCCTTTGAAATGTATTCCCTGTGATGTTCTTTTTTTCCCCGTTCAGAGAAATTAGCCATTGAAGTCGCTTGAATTATTTACCATAAATGAGTGTGAAAGTACCAGTTTTTGCCCACTAGATGCCGCTGTTCCTGATAATGCCACCACAACCTTTTGTCCATTTTGCTGGTCTCTTGTGTTTATTAAATAGATCACAATATTTTCTTTGTAACTTAGGGTAGAAAACCAATATATTTTGCTCATGGTGAAAATAAATTGTATGGTCATCCTCACAATTAAAGCCAGTCCTCCATGAAAGCAATTCCGTTTGGCCTTCTTTTAGGCTTAATTTGTGTCCAGGAAACGGCCCCTCTGTGTGTGTGATTTATTCCCTTCAAAAAAGGTCTGGGTTAGTTAGACCACACCTGGCGAACAAGCAAACCATTAGGCTACAGCAGTTCTAATTATTTAAATATTATGGTCTCATGGTCTTCAATGGTAAAAGTCCTAAACACACACTGTATAGCGTTTTTGCATTGATAATGGTATTGGGTTGGGTTTAATGGTAAATGTCACTAATCACACTACATTCAGAGATGTTTTCTAATAATTGTATTGAAAAACATGACTGCCATGCAAAGGTTAATAATTGTATTCTTTTATTAGGGTTCTCATAACATTTTACTCACTAACCCAAGTTTTGGGCTTGTAGGAAAAGTGTTCATATGAGAATTGCTACATACGGATAGCCCTCTCAGAAAGCTGCCATTTGTTGGACTATTCATGGAGAGTTGGGTTAAAGCATTAGGTTGTTAAAAGAAGGACAAACTGAATTGCTTTCATGGAGGACTGGCTGTACCACACTATTTATTTTCACCATGAGCCAACGCTATTGGTTTTCAACCCTAAGTTTCAAAGAAAATGCTGTGATCCATTTAAAGGTACAATACAGATGTTTTTACATCAATATCAAATCACTTCTGGGTACCAATTAAGCAACTTACTATGGTTGTTTTCCATTAAAAGGGTCAAAATGAAACAAAAATAGCTTCTTAGCAAAGAGCAATCTCTCAAGCAAGAATTTAGCTAGGACTGTCTGGAAATGGTCTAAGTGGGGAGGGAAAAACAGACAATTTCACAAATAATGCAAGAGACTTCAATGAATAACTTCTCTAAACGGGGAAAAACCATCACCAGATTCCCAGGGAATACAATACAAAGGGTGAAGAAGCAATACTCCAAGCCACAGCTCCATACTACTTCTGAGACACAGAAAACTGATACTGTATACTGGTTGTTGGGGTGGGATTGGCCTGGGGAGTGGTGGGTCGGTGGGTGGGTGGCTTTGACCATTTTCTTGAATTCCTTATGTCTTTACGCAATGGTAGGAAGAAGTTTGATCCAAATTGAATGTTGGGTACTATATTTGTTGAATATTATGTGAATCCTATAAATTAAAAGGTCCTATTTAGGAGCAATCAATTAGCTTAATTTCTCAGAGATCAAATACATTTCAACAAATAATATTTCAGGAATGCTAATCTTATCTGGTTCTACTACAGAAATGATTTCAGAACAATCTGAGATGGTGGGTGTAAAGGCTTGCTGAAATGACATGTAATCTAGTCTATGGTCTATGGTTCTCAGGCAAGTATACAATATCTTACCTCCGTGTGACACTGTTTCAGCAGGTTTATCAGTATGTTGCAGTCATCCGTGTGCAGGTGAGGTGACAGATCAGAGTGCATTCTGAGTTAAGGGCTTACCACTCCAACAATACTGGAAAGACATACAATACCAACCATGTTTGTGACTACAATGTATACTGAAAATTATTATTTAACGATTTGGGTTTGTGTAATGACTGTCTACTCTAAATTATACTCCATCCACCCAGTCCCTCTCCATCCTGCAAACTCATGGGGATGATCCGTTTTCTGTTTACACTTACCTGCAATGAGAGAGAAAACAGGTGTAAAACACAGGTAGGCAGGTTAAAACTAATACAGGTAAAGACATGGATAGCATTGCCTGTGTGGGTTAATGAAGGACAGAATACCAGACATAATGATAAGAGCCCATTCTTTCATCCTGATTCATCTCAAAGCTGTAATTCAGCCTCTACTGTAACAAGTAGGCTAGCAGTGGCAGCGTCGTTATTAAGTCATAAAGCTGTGGTTGTATGGAGATGGACTTTGCTACATATTCAGAGACCGGTTGAAATAGACTCAAATGTGTATGCAGCAAAGGGGCCAAGGAAACAAAAATTGTTCAATTGAATGATACTAGCTAGCTAGTTAGACTGTTCCAGCTATAGTCCTACTAGTACTGTAAGTAACTTAGCTAACAAAATATACTTGAATATGGAATTACCTTAAAGCTGTGAATAGAATAAGGTAGCTAATTGAATAAAGATATTACCAGTTCAGTTGGGATATCATTGAGATATCTATCTTCCGGGAATATAATATATCGTTGATCGCAAGTTGACCAAATGTCGCTAGCTGCAAGTGGCTAGTAGTAGCGAGAAATACCACTAAAGGGCAAATGCAACGTTCTTTCAACCCCTTGTTTTAACTCCTATTACTGCCAGGTTACTGTCGATGTATTTACATCTAGCTAGCTACTGTACAAATCTTGAAAAATGTGTTTAACAATTCAGACATAGCATTCGATTGTAAACCTAGTTATTCATTTGATAAAAGGAAGACATGATGGTAGCTATATACATTTATCTCAATCTTTCGTAAAGGCAAAGGACTACACTCTGATTGACATTACAGTAGCAAATCAACACCCGCTCCCATTGGATGGTGGTCCAATCACATTAATTGTCGATCACATGTGGGTGGGCATTCTTTCAATTGCACACAGCAAATAACTCCAGTCATTGCAAGACTGGAACATAAAACACATTATATTACATATTTATGTACGATTGTAGTATATATGCATCATAGCTATATCATCATATGTAATTCATCCTAAACACTGTGCATCTATGCCTCTCCAGCAGACGGCGCCATCGCATATTGCAGTGGAAAGACGAATACATTTTTACGAAACAAAATCCCAGATGTCAGTTTTCTATTTTTTTATTTTTTTTTACACGTTTTTGGTTTAATTTAGGACAATCTTAAACCACATTTACTAACATCTAAACACCTTTAAAGCATGTGAATATGTGGAAAACGTTATCTGAAGAGGAAATGACGAAACCGGAAGTTTGACCCACCAAATGAATCCGATTGGTTGACTCTCGTTCGGCGGTTTGTTTTGGATTTGCGTGTCTGCTGTTAGCTTGCTTTCTAATGCGTTTTAAGAGTTTAATTGGTTAAAACATCGATTTTAAGCATGGATGACTCTACAAAGCATATATTGCAACGTCTGATGCGACGAATCCCTTCTCAAATGCTCCAAACAATGCTTGGCAAGTGGGCTCATCTATCAAGGGAGGACCTGCATTCGCTGGACTTCACACAACCAAAATGGGTGTTGACGGAACATCTACTGGCTCTCTGTGAGGTAGATGTAACTGCTTGACTATATAGTTAACGTTATCTATCTAACTAGCGTTCTAGTGATGTTCTCTTTAGCTAACTTGTTAACTTAATCTAACTCACTTTAACAGTTCATCATGGGCTAAGTGTAATCCACATTTTTGTTATACAATCAACCCTTTCTGATATATCCTACTTGTATCTTTCCCAGGAGAATGGCTTGAGAGTGAAACACATCACAGAACTCGAAATGATCTGTAAGTGTTATTTGACCGTGTGAATTAACTAATTCCCCCCTCAGTAACTAATGGTCTACTTAGTAATAGATAATACATTTCACCAATGCTTTCCAGATATCATTGAGAATCCGAACCAGGGAATGTGGCATGGCTTCCAGCTCCTTGATGCAGAGGGTAAATGAAAGTCTCTATTACCTTGCTGTACATTTATAAGTGCTTTCACTGACACTCACAAAGTTCCTTTTGAAAGTGGACCCTAATCAATATTAGAGTTACAAGGTATTAGAGGTAGCCTAATCAGCATTACTGATAATTTCAAGTATATTTTTCTACACAGAGGATGCACCATCTATTGAGCTGACACAGTTCAAGGAACAGTTCAAGGCCAACCTCACAGAGCTCATCAGCCATGTATGTATGACTTCCATCTTTTTATATGCTTGGTAGAAAAGACAGAACGAACATTCATTAAAATGGCTTGTAATGTCCCTCAATTGCTGTGCTTGCATGTGCCATCTCAGTCAATGTCTGTGTTTGTCTTTCCTTCCAAGGTGTCTATTAAAATAAAGAAACACACAGATGAGGCCATATGGATACGTGTTGCCTGGGGGGACAACTTCACAAAGCCTTACCACCTTAAACCCACATATGTTGTCCACCATCTTCAGACCCCTTATGTCTTTGTGACGGGCTTGACTTCAAAGTATAAGCCTCTTTTAAACCAGGCAAGGATGCTTTCCTAATTGCCCCTGAGGGGATTCATAACGTCATGTTGCAATGCTTAGAATTCTGTTTCTAGGGTCTGTATCTCCTGTTTCACAAACTGAGTTCTGTCATACAGGCCTTAGTTCTGGCCACAAGATATGGCTCTATGAAGGACGCTCACCTCAGTGGACGGAACCTCACCGCCATCAGAGACCTTCTGATGAGGCAGTACCAACAGGTAGGCCTGTAAAAGCCTTTATCATGACCATCCCACTGCTTACTGCTAACAAAGAAAGCCTGTAGAACTAACTATAGAGATTCTGTGTTCTGCACCTTTTCCTTCATTCATAGGTGTTCCCCACCAAAAATCCAAAACCTCTTCAGGAAAAGAATCCTGTCCCTAGAAGTATGTTTTGTTGTCTGCTTATAAAATACAATTGTAATGTATACATGAACCGAATTTTTATTTATTTATTTATTTTTATTTTACCTTTATTTAACCAGGTAGGCAAGTTGAGAACAAGTTCTCATTTACAATTGCGACCTGGCCAAGATAAAGCAAAGCAGTTCGACAGATACAACGACACAGAGTTACACATGGAGTAAAACAAACATACAGTCAATAATACAGTATAAACAAGTCTATATACAATGTGAGCAAATGAGGTGAGAAGGGAGGTAAAGGCCATGGTGGCAAGGTAAATACAATATAGCAAGTAAAACACTGGAATGGTAGTTTTGCAATGGAAGAATGTGCAAAGTAGAAATAAAAATAATGGGGTGCAAAGGAGCAAAATAAATAAATAAATTAAATACAGTTGGGAAAGAGGTAGTTGTTTGGGCTAAATTATAGGTGGGCTATGTACAGGTGCAGTAATCTGTGAGCTGCTCTGACAGTTGGTGCCCAAAGCTAGTGAGGGAGATAAGTGTTTCCAGTTTCAGAGATTTTTGTAGTTCGTTCCAGTCATTGGCAGCAGAGAACTGGAAAGAGAGGCGGCCAAAGAAAGAATTGGTTTTGGGGGTGACTAGAGAGATATACATGCTGGAGCGTGCGCTACTGGTGGGAGATGCTATGGTGACCAGTGAGCTGAGATAAGGGGGGACTTTACCTAGCAGGGTCTTGTAGATGACATGGAGCCAGTGGGTTTGGCGACGAGTATGAAGCGAGGGCCAGCCAACGAGAGCGTACAGGTCTATGGGGCTTTGGTATATGGGGCTTTGGTGACAAAACGGATTGCACTGTGATAGACTGCATCCAATTTGTTGAGTAGGGTATTGGAGGCTATTTTGTAAATGACATCGCCAAAGTCGAGGATTGGGTAGGATGGTCAGTTTTACAAGGGTATGTTTGGCAGCATGAGTGAAGGATGCTTTGTTGCGAAATAGGAAGCCAATTCTAGATTTAACTTTGGATTGGAGATGTTTGATATGGGTCTGGAAGGAGAGTTTACAGTC
This sequence comes from Oncorhynchus mykiss, assembly GCF_057628025.1. Lineage (NCBI taxonomy): Eukaryota > Metazoa > Chordata > Actinopteri > Salmoniformes > Salmonidae > Oncorhynchus > Oncorhynchus mykiss. Next base: position 21,594,263 of record NC_143047.1, on the reverse strand, counting down.
TAACCAGACACCTAAGTATTTGTAGTTGTCCACGTATTCTAAGTCAGAGCCGTCCAGAGTAGTGATGTTGGACAGGCGGGTAGGTGCAGGTAGCGATCGGTTGAAGAGCATGCATTTAGTTTTACTTGTATTTAAGAGCAATTGGAGGCCACGGAAGGAGAGTTGTATGGCATTGAAGCTTGCCTGGAGGGTTGTTAATACAGTGTCCAAAGAAGGGCCGGAAGTATACAGAATGGTGTCGTCTGCGTAGAGGTGGATCAGAGACTCACCAGCAGCAAGAGCGACCTCATTGATGTATACAGAGAAGAGAGTCGGTCCAAGAATTGAACCCTGTGGCACCCCCATAGAGACTGCCAGAGGTCCGGACAACAGACCCTCCGATTTGACACACTGAACTCTATCAGAGAAGTAGTTGGTGAACCAGGCGAGGCAATCATTTGAGAAACCAAGGCTGTTGAGTCTGCCGATGAGGATGTGGTGATTGACAGAGTCGAAAGCCTTGGCCAGATCAATGAATACGGCTGCACAGTAATGTTTCTTATCGATGGCGGTTAAGATATCGTTTAGGACCTTGAGCGTGGCTGAGGTGCACCCATGACCAGCTCTGAAACCAGATTGCATAGCAGAGAAGGTATGGTGAGATTCGAAATGGTCGGTAATCTGTTTGTTAACTTGGCTTTCGAAGACCTTAGAAAGGCATGGTAGGATAGATATAGGTCTGTAGCAGTTTGGGTCAAGAGTGTCCCCCCCCCTTTGAAGAGGGGGATGACCGCAGCTGCTTTCCAATCTTTGGGAATCTCAGACGACACAAAAGAGAGGTTGAACAGGCTAGTAATAGGGGTGGCAACAATTTCGGCAGATCATTTTAGAAAGAAAGGGTCCAGATTGTCTAGCCCGGCTGATTTGTAGGGGTCCAGATTTTGCAGCTCTTTCAGAACATCAGCTGAATGGATTTGGGAGAAGGAGAAATGGGGAAGGCTTGGGCGAGTTGCTGTTGGGGGTGCAGTGCTGTTGACAGGGGTAGGAGTAGCCAGGTGGAAAGCATGGCCAGCAGTAGAAAAATGCTTATTGAAATTTTCAATTATGGTGGATTTATCAGTGGTGACAGTGTTTCCTATCTTCAGTGCAGTGGGCAGCTGGGAGGTGTTCTTATTCTCCATGGACTTTACAGTTGTCAGAACTTTTTTGAGTTAGTGTTGCAAGAAGCAAATTTCTGCTTGAAAAAGCTAGCCTTGGCTTTTCTAACTGCCTGTGTATAATGGTTTCTAGCTTCCCTGAACAGCTGCATATCACGGGGGCTGTTCGATGCTAATGCAGAACGCCATAGGATGTTTTTGTGTTGGTTAAGGGCAGTCAGGTCTGGGGAGAACCAAGGGCTATATCTGTTCCTGGTTCTAAATTTCTTGAATGGGGCATGTTTATTTAAGATGGTTAGGAAGGCATTTAAAAAAAATATCCAGGCATCCTCTACTGACGGGATGAGGTCAATATCCTTCCAGGATACCCCGGCCAGGTCGATTAGAAAGGCCTGCTCGCTGAAGTGTTTCAGGGAGCGTTTTACAGTGATGAGAGGAGGTCGTTTGACCGCTGACCCATTACGGATGCAGGCAATGAGGCAGTGATCGCTGAGATCTTGGTTGAAAACAGCAGAGGTGTATTTAGAGGGGAAGTTGGTTAGGATGATATCTATGAGGGTGCCCGTGTTTAAGTCTTTGGGGAGGTACCTGATAGGTTCATTGATACTTTGTGTGAGATTGAGGGCATCACGTTTAGATTGTAGGATGGCTGGGGTGTTAAGCATGTTCCAGTTTAGGTCGCCTAGCAGCACGAGCTCTGAAGATAGATGGGGGGCAATCAGTTCACATATGGTGTCCAGAGCACAGCTGGGGGCAGAGGGTGGTCTATAGCAGGCGGCAACGGTGAGAGACTTGTTTTTAGCGAGGTGGATTTTTAAAAGTAGAAGTTCAAATTGTTTGGGTACAGACCTGGATAGTAGGACAGAACTCTGCAGGCTATCTTTGCAGTAGATTGCAACACCGCCCCCTTTGGCAGTTCTATCTTGTCTGAAAATGTTGTAGTTTGGAATTAAAATGTCTGAATTTTTGGTGGTCTTCCTAAGCTAGGATTCAGACACAGCTAGAACATCCGGGTTGGCAGAGTGTGCTAAAGCAGTGAATAGAACAAACTTAGGGAGGAGGCTTCTAATGTTAACATGCATGAAACCAAGGCTATTACGGTTACAGAAGTCGTCAAAAGAGAGCGCCTGGGGAATAGGAGTGGAGCTAGGCACTGCAGGGCCTGGATTCACCTCTACATCGCCAGAGGAACATAGGAGGAGTAGAATAAGGGTGCGGCTAAAAGCAATAAGAATTGGTCGTCTAGAACGTCTGGAACAGAGAGTAAAAGGAGGTTTCTGGGGGCGATAAAATAGCATCAAGGTATAATGTACAGACAAAGGTAAGGTAGGATGTGAATACAGTGGAGGTAAACCTAGGTATTGAGTGATGAAGAGAGAGATATTGTCTCTAGAAACATCATTGAAACCAGGAGATGTCATTGCATGTGTGGGTGGTGGAACTAATAGGTTGGATAAGGTATAGAGAGCAGGACTAGAGGCTCTACAGTGAAATAAGCCAATAAACACTAACCAGAACAGCAATGGACAAGACATATTGACATTAAGGAGAGGCATGCTTAGTCGAGTGATCAAAAGGGTCCAGTGAGTGGAGAGGTTGGTTGAGGGTCACAGCGATTTAGACAGCTAGCCAGGCCATCGGTAGCAAGCTAGCATAGGATGGAGGTCTGTTGTTAGCCACCTCTTGCGTTCGGTCAGTAGATTAGTGGGGTTCCGTGTGGTAGAGGGGATTAATCCAAATCACACAACAACAACAAAAATAAGAACAATAGATATAGTTATAGAGGCCCAAGAAGAAAACATAATAATAATAATAAAAAATAAATAAATTGTCCGATTGTCTATTCAGATAGCAGCCGGTAAGACAGCTAACGGTTAGCGGGCCGCAGATGGGCGTTCAGGTAACGTCGCGACGGAGGAGCCAGCCGGATCTCCTTCAGGTAGATAACGTCGGCAGTCCAGTTGTGAAGGCCCGGTGGGGCTCCGCGTAGGCAGTAAAACGGGTCCGGATAGGTGACTGCAGCCCAGGAGTGAATGATGGAACTCAGGAGTGATTGACGGAGCTGGCTAGCACCGGAATACTTGATGTTTGCTCCGGAATCGACGAAAGCCGATTGTCACACGGATAGAAGCTAGCTAGCTGTGAGATCCGGGTATGAATGTCCAGAGAGCAGTTGAAATCCAGGGACATGGAGAGAAAAATTGGTCCGGTATGTTCCGTTCCGAGCCGCGCTGCGCCGTACAAAACTGGCGATAGATTTTCGATAGATTTTCGAGCTAAAGGATAGCTGATGACCACAAACCGTGGTTAGCTGAATACTAACGATTTGCCAGTAAAGAAGCTAACTAGCTTCTGATTAGCTTCTGGATTAGCTTCTGGGCTAGCTCCTGGCTAGCTTCTGGCTAGTTTCTGGCTAGCTTCTTGGAGTTTCTGGCTAGCTTCTTGGAGGATTACAGATCTGAGGTAAATAATACTTTTTTATAAATTGGTGAGGCGGGTTGCAGGAGAGTGTTTTGAAGATGAGTTGATGGAAAATAAAAATAAAATGTATGTGAAAAAAGTTGTAAATATATATATATACAGGACACGACAAGACGAGGACAAAAGACGTCTGAACTGCTATGCGATCTTGGAGAGTATTTTGAATCATGGTGACAACCACAACAAATTAGATATCAATAGAATATTGACTTAGAATGTCAGTGAAACACAAACTATTTTCTCATTTTAGACCCCAATATAGAGAAAGAACAGGCTGAGAATACAGAGAACCGACTTCAGATGGCCTGTGAGGCCTTTGGCGATGGGACACTACCTCAACTGCAAAAAGCTGTCTACAAGGTGCAAGAAGTTGAACTATAGTTGTTTACTTTCTCCTCGTGTGCCTACTGTGCTGTGTGTGACAATGTATTCTGCTCTCTTCTCAGCTGGAGACCAAGTTCCGAGATAACTCTAACAAAACGTTGACAGGCAGAGAAGAGCCCTTCAGAGGAGTGGTGGAGTTTGCCAGCACCAACCTCCTAGAGTCACTCAGGCACTGTGTGTCCTCAGGTACAGTATCTATATGTCTGGGGCTGGGCTTTGTTTAATATCTCCTTTAATCTCTGTCAATGGGAAGAGCCACATCTTCTAGTTTTTTGTTTTACCTTTATTTAACTAAGTCTTATTTACAATGACGGCCTACCCCGGCCAAACACTAACGACGCTGGGCCAATTGTGCGCCTCCCTATGGGACTCCCAATCATGGCCGGTTGTGATACAGCCTGGAATTGAACCAGGGTCTGTCGTGACTCCTCTAGCACTGAGATGCAGTGCCTTAGACCATTAAGCCACTCGGGAGCCCTTTGCTCTCTCTCGGGAGCCCTTTGCTCTCTCTCGGGAGCCCTTTGCTCTCTCTCGGGAGCCCTTTGCTCTCTCTCGGGAGCCCTTTGCTCTCTCTCGGGAGCCCTTTGCGCTCTCTCGGGAGCCCTTTGCTCTCTCTCGGGAGCCCTTTGCTCTCTCTCGGAGCCCTTTGCGCTCTCTCGGGAGCCCTTTGCTCTCTCTCGGGAGCCCTTTGCTCTCTCTCTCGCTCTCTCTCTCTGCACTCTGTTCCATACCCTCAGGTTGAGAAGTCAAGTCTTCCAGGTGTATGCTCAGCATTATAACGATATCATAACCGCCATCAATAAAAGACAGTACTCTGCAGCCGTCTTCATCGACCTTGCCAAGGCTTTCGACTCTGTCAATCACCATATTCTTATCGGCAGACTCAGTAGCCTCGGTTTTTCTGATGACTGCCTTGCCTGGTTCACCAACTACTTTGCAGACAGAGTTCAGTGTGTCAAATTGGAGGGCATGCTGTCCGGTCCTCTGGCAGTCTCTATGGGGGAGCCACAGGGTTCAATTCTCGGGCCGACTCTTTTCTCTGTATATATCAATGATGTTGCTCTTGCTGCGGGCGATTCCCTGATCCACCTCTACGCAGACGACACCATTCTATATACTTCCGGCCCGTCCTTGGACACTGTGCTATCTAACCTCCAAACGAGCTTCAATGCCATACAACACTCCTTCCGTGGCCTCCAACTGCTCTTAAACGCTAGTAAAACCAAATGCATGCTTTTCAACCGTTCGCTGCCTGCACCCGCACGCCTGACTAGCATCACCACCCTGGATGGTTCCGACCTTGAAAATGTGGACATCTATAAGTACCTAGGTGTCTGGCTAGACTGTAAACTCTCCTTCCAGACTCATATCAAACATCTCCAATCGAAAATCAAATCTAGAGTCGGCTTTCTATTCCGCAACAAAGCCTCCTTCACTCATGCCGCCAAACTTACCCTAGTAAAACTGACTATCCTACCGATCCTCGACTTCGGCAATGTCATCTACAAAATTGCTTCCAACACTCTACTCAGCAAACTGGATGCAGTTTATCACAGTGCCATCCGTTTTGTCACTAAAGCACCTTATACCACCCACCACTGCGACCTGTATGCTCTAGTCGGCTGGCCCTCGCTACATATTCGTCGCCAGACCCACTGGCTCCAGGTCATCTACAAGTCCATGCTAGGTAAAGCTCTGCCTTATCTCAGTTCACTGGTCACGATGGCAACACCCACCCGTAGCACGCGCTCCAGCAGGTGTATCTCACTGATCATCCCTAAAGCCAACACCTCCTTTGGCCGCCTTTCGTTCCAGTTCTCTGCTGCCTGTGACTGGAACGAATTGCAAAAATCGCTGAAGTTGGAGACTTTTATCTCCCTCACCAACTTCAAACATCTGCTATCTGAGCAGCTAACCGATTGCTGCAGCTGTACATAATCTATCGGTAAATAGCGCACCCATTTTTACCTACCTCATCCCCATACTGTTTTTATTTATTTACTTTTCTGCTATTTTGCACACCAATACATGACCATCTGATCATTTATCACTCCAGTGTTAATCTGCAAAATTGTAATTATTCGCCTACCTCCTCATGCCTTTTGCACACAATGTATATAGACTCTCTTTTTTTCTACTGTGTTATTGACTTGTTAATTGTTTACTCCATGTGTAACTGTGTTGTCTGTTCACACTGCTATGCTTTATCTTGGCCAGGTCGCAGTTGCAAATGAGAACTTGTTCTCAACTAGCCTACCTGGTTAAATAAAGGTGAAATAAAAAATAATAGATTTGATGTGGTTTTAGTTAGTTAACTGCTCATATATGGCTCCACTTCTTTATTCAATTCTGTCCATCGCCACAAGGGGGCAGAGGAACCATGACAGACTTTCACTGTGTCCATCTCATTCTCCAGACAGATGTGCTGAGTTGTTTGGTGCTTTTCGGAGGGTCTGCTATTGAGTGAGTGGATTCGATTAGACTCAACCGGGGTGAACCAGGCTATGGCCAGTCACATGACCGGCTAAAACCGGTGAGGGCAGAGTACCCTGCCCAAATTTAACAGTAATATGCGCAACCTGGTAGCAACATGGCAGCATGATGGATCATTTGGAAACGTACAACATGTTTTTTTCCATAAAAATGTATGTTCAAATTTTCAAACTAGCTTTCTTTGGGACGTTAGACAGTGATTTATCAATAGTAAACACTTGTTCAGGTGAACATGAAATCCTAACTCATTACTCCATGTGTTACGTCACTTTTGTTTCGTGCGGGGCACCTGCTTATCATGCCAGATAAGCTGCCCAGTTTTAAACACCCCCTGAATCCAATCACTTTTAACGCTGTGTAAACTCGGCCTATCCCGTGAACAGGGTGGGCAAAAACGAATCCCCTCAGTAATTGCTTGTGATTGTGTTTTACAGGTATGGCGTCAACTCCAGTCACCCCTCTTCTCTCATCTATCACACAGAAAGGGAGAAACTATTTTGTTATCACAGACAAAGGAGTTTAAATCAAGTTTAACTATAAGATCTACCACAACAAGTAGTGTATATTTGTATTGAATGTTGACATTTTCAACATATTTTTTAGAACACATTGTTTACCCATTCACTCTGTTTCAGAATAAATAAATTGACATATGTAATCTGTTTTGTTTTATTTAATTTGTTTCACTTATTTTATATGAACAAATAAAACATTTCTGCAATTATGTTGATGAAATTAGTGCATTTTTCAGAGTCCTTCACCCAAGTGTTGAAAAGAATAATCTTTGTTATTGTTTCTCGGTTAATATACTACAATCTGTGCTCTAATAAATGTTATTGGACGGATTTTTTTACTTTGTGTTACTTGAGTAGTGTACAGCAAATATGTAATATATCACAGAAGTAGCTACAATATTGCCACTTGCCAGCCCTTTGATGTTGCCAGGACGCTTGTGTGGGAGTGGCTGTCTGTTGCTAAGAAAGATCTCCCGGAAGTGGCCGCGTCCTTGTATTTTCCGGACCATATTTTCCTGGCTTGTTTGCAGCAGCTTTTCTGCTGCCTGAGGAGCAGTTGGTTTGGTGACTTGTCAACAGAAACATGGCTGCCTCTGCGTCCGGGAAAGCATACCGAAACGATAACGCTTCCACGGGCAGTCAAAAATGCACCGAAGAGCCCCCTGCACCGACGCGGGAGATTATCAAACCGTCTATCATGGAGCTCACCAAAGAAGTGCGGACCAATATCCTATGCACCGTAGAAGGATGTGGCAAGATTCTACCGAACACGCCAGCCCTGAACATGCATCTCGTGAAGTCCCACAGAGTAAAGGTAGCTAGCTTGTTAGCCTATTTGCAAGCTAACCAAAGAGGCTACTGACATATTCCAAAACGTCTATTTTTCAATTAATGAGGCTTGTATCGCTAAATAGTTACGTTAGGTATTTAGAGGCATGCTTATTGGGAAAACGGCAAGTCATCGTGCACTGTTTGAGGCCAGTTCTTTGAAGTTGGCTAGCTACAACTGTATATTGCTGATAACGTTATTTGGTTACTATTGTGAAACATTGCTTAAAGCATTTGAACTATCATCCTAGGCTAAGATCATGGCTGCATGAGACTGATTATCCTGGCTAATGTTAAATTAACTAGCCTTCTTGTACTGCCTTTACATGTCAGCCATACAAATATATGTTCAAACCCACACGGTTAGATGCGCACAATAACACGAACATTGTGGATATTCAGATTAATATAATAGTTCGTTTAAAACGTTTACATGCTTTGCAAGAACAACGATTTCAGTAATAATCCGGTTTACATAAACACATCTGAAGTTATGCTGATGATGGGACTTTTGATAAATGCAAAAAAATCGGCAATAAAAATAAACGTTCTACCACAGTGGCCATGTTAATTTGAGAATACGATTTGATATTGAATTAGGACATATAATGTTTGTATGTGAAAAGATGCACACTTTCAGTTTTTCCGAACTCACGCATGAGGGAGGCTTGCGCTACCGGTGCTGGCACATGCGCAGATCAAACATACCGCTGGAACGCCGATTAAACTGTTTACGTGCCTTAATTCGAAGGTTGCTCCGAAAACCAGGTGTTTTAATCGGTTTACTTCGATTATGACCTTACTCTGCTTATCTTAAATCGGCGTAAGGTGTTTAAATCACTAATGCCATACTCAGTTTAATATCGAATTATTATTGTGCATGTAAATATACTTGTCTCCATGCCCACATAGCCTAACGTTGTAATATTATTGAGAGTCATTTGGTTTTCTAGAAGATTATGGAAATTCGAGCAATTAAAATAACCCTCAGTGAATTCATGTTTATATGGCTGAAGAAGATGGGCTAATCCCAAGATGTGCAATCAAATCAGTCTGACTAATGTCACACTGTCTTTAGCCTAAATATGAATACTGGCTACAGTAAATGTCTTGGAGACAATGGTCCTCCTCTTTAACTGAAATGTATGCACTGTCCTCGCCTAGTCTTGCTGCCCTGTGGGAGTCCTAGTGATTCCAGTTTCCCCCAAATGAATGCTGTTCTCTGCTGGGATCTAGCTGTCTTTTGTCTTGCTACAGACTGAGCTCTTTGGGGAAAAAAAAAGAAAAGTTGAATGTTTGAATTTGAATTAGGTCTGAAAAGCACTTCATGCTCCTCAAGTGCTAACTGTTCTCAATATTGAACTAATTCAACTGGGCCTAATGCAGGAGAATGAGAGATGGAGGAGAAGATACATTATGCAGCAGTTCATGAAGGAAACAATGTCAATCTGAACAAAATGGTGTCAAGTGAGCGTAGTCTTAGATGTCTATGACTTTGTGACGGGGCTGCCAGTAGAGGCAACTAACTATACCCTTGCTTTTGAAAACCCAAAGCATTCTGCCTTATCACAAAGGTTCCCTGCTATAAGTACCGGTGGGAGCATGTGACTACAATCCCAACGCTCTGTTTTAATATTTAGAAACGTCAGTTATCGCTTGCGATATGGTTTTCAAAACATATGGAACTTATCTTTCATTTCAATTAGAAATACTCTTTCAGTAAAATACATTTACTGTAGCATGTTTGCACAGATCCATACGCCCTCAAACTACACTTCCTCCTCAGTTACCTTACACACAGATGTTCGAGCAGGCTAGATAGCTAGTTAGCACAGATGGTCGCATCAGTGTTCCGTATACAAGGGCTGTAACATGGCGCTATGGCCGCGTGGGAACACTAACCATTTAAAGGTGTTTAGTAATTTAACATTTTAGTTTTTTTAAACGATCTCTCACTGATATGAAATATTTGTTACTTATGTTTCCAAAATGCGTATTAAGATTCAGAACTCACGTCGGGGCTCTTAACAGAACTCCCCCGGCCAGAAGATGCCTTCATAAATAGACAATAAAGGTAGTTATGGGCTAACGCTACTCAACCAGTCAGGAAAGCACAGTCTGCTTACTGTGCCTCCGCTGTTACGCACTGGCCAGGCTTGTTCTGTTTTATTCATTGATGCAGAAAGAGAGATGATTTGGGTTATAACTAGAGGTCGACCGATGATGATTTTTCAAACCCGATACCGATTATTGGAGGACCAAAAAAAGCTGATACCGATTAATCAGCCGATTTTAAAATAAATATATATTTTTTAACTACATTTATTTATTTGTAATAATGACAATTACAACAATACTGAATGAACACTTATTTTAACTTAATAATAAAAATCAATAAAATCAATTTAGCCTCAAATAAATAATTAAACATGTTCAATTTGGTTTAAATAATGCAAAAACAGTGTAATATGTACCATGTAAAAAAGCTAACGTTTAAGTTCCTTGCTCAGAACATGAGAACATATGAAAGCTGGTGGTTCCTTTTAACATGAGTCTTCAATATTCCCAGGTAAGAAGTTTTAGGTTGAGGTTATTATAGGAATAATAGGACTATTTCTCTCTATACTATTTGTATTTCATATACCTTTGACTATTGGATGTTCTTATAGGCACTTTAGTATTGCCAGTGTAACAGTATAGCTTCCATTCCTCTCCTCACTCCTACCTGGGCTCGAACCAGGAACACATCGACAACAGCCACCCTTGAAGCAGCGTTACCCATGCAGAGCAAGGGGAACCACTCCAAGTCTCAGAGCTAGTGACGTTTGAAACGCTATTAGAGCGCACCCCGCTAACTAGCTAGCCATTTCACATCGGTTACACCAGCCTAATCTCGGGAGTTGATAGGCTTGAAGTCATAAACAGCGAAATGCTTGAAGCATTGTGAAGAGCTGCTGGCAAAAGGCACAAAAGTGCTGTTTGAATGAATGCTTACGAGCCTGCTGGTGCCTACCATCGCTCAGTTATACTGCTCTATCAAATCATAGACTTAGTTATAACATGATAACACACAGAAATACGAGCCTTCGGTCATTAATATGGTAAAATCCGGAAACTATCATCTCGAAAATAAAACGTTTATTCTTTCAGTGAAATACGGAACCGTTCCGTATTTTATCTAACGGGTGGCATCCCAAAGTCTAAATATTCCTGTTACGTTGCGCAACTTCAATGGTATGTCATAATTACGTAAAATTCTGGCAAATTAATTCGCAACGAGCCAGGCAGCCCAAACTGCTGCATATACCCTGACTCTGTGTGCAATGAACACAGAGAAGTGACATAATTTCACCTGGTTAATATTGCCTGCTAACCTGGATTTCTTTTAGCTAAATATGCAGGTTTAAAAAATATATACTTCTGTGTATTGATTTTAAGGAAGGCTTCTGTGTATTGATTTTAAGGAAGGCTTCTGTGTATTGATTTTAAGGAAGGCTTCTGTGTATTGATTTTAAGGAAGGCTTCTGTGTATTGATTTTAAGGAAGGCTTCTGTGTATTGATTTTAAGGAAGGCTTCTGTGTATTGATTTTAAGGAAGGCTTCTGTGTATTGATTTTAAGGAAGGCATTGATGTTTATGGGTAGGTATAGTCGTGCAATGGTTGTGCTTATTTCGCAAATGCGCTTTTGTTAAATCATCCCCCGTTTGGCGAAGTCGGCTGTCTTTGTTAGGAAGAAATAATCTTCACACAGTTCGCAATGAGCCAGGCGGCCCAAACTGCTGCATATACCCTGACTCTGTTGCAAGAGAAGTCACACAATTTCCCTAGTTAAAAGAAATTCATGTTAGCAGGCAATATTAACTAAATATGCAGGTTTAAAAATATATACTTCTGTGTATTGATTTTAAGAAAGGCATTGATGTTTATGGTTAGGTACATGTTGGAGCAACGACAGTCCTTTTTCGCGAATGCGCACCGCATCGATTATATGCAATGCAGGACACGCTAGATAAACTAGTAATATCATCAACCATGTGTAGTTAACTAGTGATTATCATTGATTGATTTTTTTTATAAGAGAGCGTTAGAGCGTTGGACTAGTTAACCGTAAGGTTGCAAGATTGAATCCCCGAGCTGATAAGGTTCAATTCTGTCGTTCTGCCCCTGAACAAGGCAGTTAACCCACCATTCCCAGGCCATCATTGAAAATAAGAATGTGTTCTTAACTGACTTGCCTATACTTTTTTTTTAAATCGGCCAAATCGGTGTCCAAAAATACAAATTTCCGATTGTTATGAAAACTTGATATTGGCCCTTATTAATCGGCCATTCCGATTAATCGGTCGACCTCTAGTTATAACACGTTTGTCACTGGACACTCACTGTGCCTTAACTCGGCTGAACTGCCGTATCAAATTTGCTGGCCAACGGCTGGATGTGTGTGTAACACGGCAATCAATTTCATTTCACACACTTCCGAACATTACAAATCGTACTCAAATAATAGCTTTCTGTACTAGGCAGGCTGTAGTGTTAGACTAGTCACACTTCTTGTGTAATGGCTGTATGCAAGGTGTCAGTGAGTCACTTAACATGTTTAACTCGCATGTTTTCAGTTTGCATTTCCTAGTAGCGATGCTGCTCAGCAGACCCTACCCAGGCTGTCTTGTAGCAGACAGAAACAAAGCTATCTCTGTCCTGCCTGCCTGTATCACCGTCTGGCAATGCACTGTGCCTGGTCTGTCTGCTGGGAAGGGACATAATAGTGTCATGGAGAGCAGCTCAGGGACTGTGCTCTAGCCTAGAACAGACCGTCTGAATGTTAACCTGCTCATCTGCTGCAAGTAGCCGATACAGAACTGTATGCCTCTGACGTAACCTTTACAATAATATAAGATACACTGTGTCTGTTTACTGTGAAGACAGATCATTTTAGCACTATGCAGGATGTTTATGTATATTAGCCTAACTTCCATCAAAACGTCTCTTTTACTAGTACTGTACTAATGACACAGTCGATATAGCCTGCTAGGTGACCTTGGCCAGTGACCTTGGCCAGTGAAATACTGCAGTGCTAGTAATGATGGTTAGGCTGTACACATGGGTCGATGCTGAGGTCTATCTGGCCTGTGAGTCATACCAAGCTCTGTGTCTGCTGTACTCTTACATAAGCAGCATGCTGTTGTTCATTGAGTTAATACAATGTGCTGCTGACAGCTGCTTCGGCACGGCTATCTGGAGACTGCCAGGAGTGTGGAGTGATGTAGCACACTGGAAAGCACAAACTCGATGTGCTGTTAAACTAATAACTTTCATCTGAACCTCTTTAAAGTCATAGATGTGGACCCTCCATCTGGACCACCTTTGTCTCTGTATTTGACATTCATATGGTTTTCTACAAAAGATAATTGGCGTGTCCATCGGCTGGATGTTTTCGAGAGAGAGGATTTTAGTCTTTCTAACTAAAGTATAACTAATGCCTAGCCTTTAGCTCAGCGGTCTTGAGAGTTGTCTGATGGCCTACCTTTCTAAATGTGGTTGGTTAGCCTACATTATTTCACTGCTGACAGATGACACTAAATCTTAAGCCTTTTAATATCAGTCTAATCATTCATCCTCTCTCCACAGGACGGTCTTGTCAACCCCACCATCAGGAAGGACATGAAGGGCTCCCAGAAGCTCTACTGTTGTCCCATAGAGGGCTGTCCACGAGGCCCCAACAGACCCTTCTCCCAGTTTTCCCTGGTTAAACAGGTACCACATCCCTACACTCAGTGTAAGATCTGTATAATGACAGAGATAGCCTGGCTGAGTCAGACTCATGCGGATTGTCTAATGAATGAAAAGACTGAGACAGACATTTCCTCCTGGGTTTTCCCCTAATCACTTTCGGGTCCTGCTTTGGATCTCCCCTGAGATTCTGATGGTGGATGGGGATTGTAAATTATTGGAAAGTGTGTCTAATAATTATGTCTCAATAGAGAGGCTTTTGAAGTATAACTAGGAAATTGGAGTGAACAAGAAGGGAATAATACATTCCTTTATTGTATTTTTCCAGTTCATGTAACAAGTAACTTCCTCTCATAGCCCGATGTATATTCTGCTCTATCCAGCACTTTATGAAAATGCATGCAGAGAAGAAGCACAAGTGTTCCAAGTGCAACAACGGCTACAGCACAGAGTGGGACCTGAGGCGCCACATAGAGGACTGTGGGAGGACCTACTGCTGCACGTGTGGCTGCCCCTACGCCAGCAGAGCAGCGCTACTGTCACATATCTACAGGACCGGCCACGAGGTCCCCACAGAACACAGGTAGAGGGTACAAAACATTAGGAACATGTACTCTTTCCATGACATAGCTTTCACCTGGTCAGTCTATGATTCCTTATTGACAGCTTTTAAATCCACTTCAATCAATGTAGATGAATGTAGATGAAGGGGGGGAGACTGGTTAAAAAAAATATTTTTTAAGCCTTGAGACAATTGGGACATGGATTGTGTATGTGTGCCATTCAGAGGGTGAATGGGCAAGACAAAATACTGAAGTGGTTTTGAACAGGGTATGGTAGTAGGTTTCGGGCGCACCGGTTTGTGTTAAGAACTGCAATGTTGCTGGGATTTTCACGCTCAACAGTTTCCTGTGTGTATCAAGAATGGTTCCCCACCCAAAGGACATTCTGTCAACTTGACACTGCTGTGGGAAGCATTGTAGTGAACATGGGCCAACATCCCTGTGGAATGCTTTTGACACCTTGTCCTGCGAAATGAGGCTGTTCTGAGGGCAAAGGTGTAAGGTGTTCTTAATGTTTTGTTCACTGTGTGTACTGGATATCATACTAGAGGGCAGTGTTTCCATTAACAGGTTATTGACGGGTTTTGGCCAATTTAAAATAAAAAATACACAAATACACAAAGCCGACATATAAGCATTGTCTAAGACATTGTCCAACAAAAAAACATCCTCCATAAATCACATTAGCTACGCATGGAGGTTGGTTCACGTCGTCTTTCAATGATCTCTCTACTTAGCCAGGCAGGAAGAGAAACAGGCGATCTTGAGCTCATGCTCTCACTAGCAAATTAGCATTGTATCAACTGGAACAGGCCCACAAAATGTTCGCATGCCAGTCTGTGACACATCGCTGCATGCACATGACTCAGTGGAGAATGATGATTTTATGCTACATGAATCTCCCTAAAATAGAATGTACAGTAATGTCCACTAAGGAGGAATTCAAGAGATGAAATAATCGTGCTTCCCTACTCTTCCTCTAGTCTACTGCCTGTTTCAGTAGTTGGCTCAAAAATGCTTGACTAACTAGCTACTGTACCAAGGATGGAGGTACAGACAAGTGGACAAACAATTAGACACTGAAACAGAGGATTTTGACAAGCCAGATGGACAGATTGAGACATGCGTTGTGCAAGGCGCCAACGTTCACTTGGTAGGCTATCCTTCCTCCTTGCATATTGCAGTCACTTCCATGTGGTGTCATTGAATCGGCAGTGGATGCTCCTAAAAGCATTAGTCTACACATGACATTCAAATGGGTTTCTATTAAATAAGTATTGTATTTGGTTGGACATGCTGTTGGAGGGGACTTAAAGATGGTGTGGACACGTGGTGGCAGAGAGGCTCAACGTCTTCAAGTGTCATGCAGTTTATCCAGTAAACCATGTCATTATTCAATAACAGATCATGTTGGGACAAACGCCTGCATGCACAACGTGGCTTGAGAACAGACCTTGAATTTGACTGCACAACGATGCTGCCACTGCACCTTGCTTTTATTAGTGTTTGTCAAAGCTTTAGAACTACCTACTGCTGTTTTGTCTGCTTGACGTATTCTCTCCTCCGCCCGGTGTTTGCAGGTATCCACCAGTGAAAAAGCGGAAGATGGAGAGACAGATAAGTGGAGCAGAAAAAGTCAAGCCCAGTGAATTCATGTGTCAGATCATAAAAACAGACAGAGAACTCTCAGAGGACTCCCTCCCTTCAGACAGGGTCTGCCACAACAACCCCCCTAAACACCTCCAGAAACTCCTTCTACCCAAGCCCGAAGTGGCTCTGGTGAATTTCCCTGTGATGCAGCTGGCCCATCTCCCCGTCCTCCTCCCCTCCACAGAGAGCGGGGTTCTGAGGTCTGTGGTGCTGGCTGTGGACAGCCAGGGCTCCTTCAGCACCCTCCATCTCATGCCCCAGTCCATGGTGCCTCACCTAGACCCTAAGACCCTGTGCTTCAGGGGTAGCACGCCTGTCTCCCGCTCCAGTCTGGGGCCTGTCAGCATGGGGGTGCAGGTAAGTCTGGAGTCAGTGGGCTCTGGCAATGACTCCGGAGGAACCAGGGGGAGCAATACCTCCACCAACATCCAGACAGACATCTCATACTTGTCCAGAATGCCTATGGGGGTCAGGGTGGGGACGGAGATGTACCCCTTTGGTGAGTCGTCGGTCTCATCGTGTTCTCAGACAGATATTAGTGTGAGTGCTCAGGTCCTGCTGCCGGTCAGTGTAGAGACCCAGACGTTCCCCTCTAAGGCCAAAGCCACCACCACCATCGGGGCGCAGACAGATACCCTCAGCCAGCTGCCCTGCCCCTATTCCTCCCCATCCCAGTCCCCCTACATTACCAAGCAGACCCAGACCAGACTTGTCCTAGCTGGGTCAGAAGAGAGGGCTCAGATGGACCAGGCTATGTGCTCAGACCTCTTCGACAGTTACTCCCTCAGTGTCTCAACACAGACGGCACTGACAGACGGACACTTCAGAACCCACGGTGTAGACAACCCCCTTTCCGGTAACAGTCTCTATGACCACGACAAGTCAGCAGGAGGCATGTGCTTTGGCGTGCAGACAGACGATCTCCAGTCGGGCAGCGTGGCGGACAACCAAACCCAGACCACCTTGGCTCTGTTCAACGATCTGGAAAAGATCTTGTCAGGTCACTCTCTGTCCGGTCACCAGACGCAGATGGATTCTTCAATAGGCTGTGGGTCAGGTCTGTGCTCTGTTCAGGAACAGCACACGGGCATCGATTTTGACTTTGAGGAATTCCTGAACGCGGCCCACATCCAGACCCAGACGGAGGAGAGCGAGCTGAGCGGTCTGGGGGCCGACACACCCCTGGAGGTCCTGGATATCCAAACACAGACAGACTTCCTCCTCCTGGAGGGCCTGGGAAACAGTGAGGGGCCGGGCCGGAGCCAGGCCAGCGACCTGGAACTGGAGATGTTTGACACCCAGACCCAGACGGACCTCAACTTCCTGCTGAAAGCCGGAGGCCACATGCCCCTGGGCAACATTCTGCGCCAGTCCAGCTTCTCCATGAGCACAGAGTCCTCTGACACTGAGACGCAGACCGACCTCCACCGACCGCTTACACCAACACCAAACTCCAACACCCTTCCCTCCGTGTCCCAGGGGGACCAGGCCAGGCTCTTGAGCAGCACGGAGACTCAGACGGTGACCGACGCATCTTCTGAGGGCCTCGGAAACCTCTTCCTGACCAGCAACGAGACCCAGACAGTCATGGACGACTTCCTGTCAGCTGACATGGCCTGGAACATGGAGTCCCACTTCAGCTCGGTAGAGACGCAGACGTGTGAGGAGCTGTTTGCTCTCTTTCAGCACTCTGAGAAACCCAACAGCTGAATTACCACCACCCCCCACACACACCTCCTCAGTCCACGCAATGGGGTTCTGGTTTCTGTCCAGGAGGTCCTGGGATCCTACTCATCATCCTCTACAGTCTTTGTCCCTCTACTACTGGAGGTTTAGGTGTAGAAGTGAGCCTTCTTGAAGTCTTAGGACATTCTACAGAAGGGTAGCATGTCTAGGATAACATGTCCAGACATCTCCCTCATGCTAGCTCGAAAGCACTTTATTATAGTTCATGGATATGATTTCCCATCCTTGTTTACATGTTTATTTGCGCGTCTTACTACTTAAATATATATATTTTGTCTGAAAAGCCAGTTTAGTCCGTTTACAATGTTTTAAAATTTGAGCACTAATGTTTGCTGTAAGAGAGTATGTAATGCCTGTTGAGCCTTTCCTTAATCATTCTGCTATTGAATGGCTTCTGGCAGATTTGATGTGGCACAAATATACTCGTGAAACTCTAAAATAGTTGCCGCACTACCATTGTTGACATGTGATTGTGAAGTGCAGTCTTGTAGAATTGCCCTATTGTTACAGGGCCACCCACCTATAAGCTGGGTCACCGCGTCAGCAGACTAGCCTGTCATGGTCTTTGACTTATTCATTAGCTGGCTGTAAGTGTATAGCAGCACAGTGTGCTGAAGTGATACAACACTGTAGAGAAACACTATGAGGATCTAGCTACTCTCTAGTCACTGTGATTACGTTGTGATTGTGTATGTCCACCATATACAGTGCCTTCAGAAAGTATTCATACCCCTTGACTTTTTCCACATTTTGTTGTTACAAAGTGGGACTAAGTGGAACAAAAAATTGAGCAGTTATGGAAAATATAATGAATATTTCTGCATTAAATAAGTATTCAACCCCCTGAGTAAATACATGTTAGAATCGCCTTTCAATTACAACTCTTTCTGGGTAAGTCTTTTGAGATTTCCATACCTGGATTGTGCAACATTTGCCTATTTATTATTTTCAGAATTTTTCAAACTCTGTCAAATTGGTTATTGATCATTGCTAGACAACCTTTTTTAGGTCTTGCCATAGCTTTCCAAGTAGATTTAAGTCAAAACTGTAACTCGGATATTCGGGAACATTCACTGTCTTCTTGGTAAGCAACTCCAGTGTAGATTTGGCCTCGTGTTCTAGGTTATTGTCCTGCTGAAAGGTGAATTAATCCCCCAGTATCTGATAGAAAGCAGACTGAATCGGGTTTTCCTCTAGGATTTTGCCTGTGCTTAGCTCCATTACGCTTCTTTTTTATCTTCAAAAACTCCCCAGTCCTTAATGATTACAGGCATACATGACATGATGCAGCCACCACTATGCTTGAAAATATGTGGAGTGGTACCCCAAACATAACACTTTGTATTCAGAATAAAAAGTGAATTGCCTTGCCACATATTTTGTATTGTGGAGTAACTACAATGTTGTTGAGCCATCCTCCATTTTCTCCTATCACAGCCATTAAACTCTTAACTGTTTTAAAGTCATTGGCCTCATGTGGAAGTACCTGTGCGGTTTCCTTCCTCTCCTGCAACTGTGTTAGGAATACACCATTCAAAGTGTAATTAATAACTTCACCATGCACAAAGGGATATTCAATGTCTGGTTTCTTTATTTTGACCCGTCTACCAATAGGTGCCCTTCTTTGCGAGGCATTGGAAAACCTCCCTGGTCTTTGTGGTTGAATCTGTGTTTGAAATTCACTGCTTGACTGAGGGATCTTACAGATAATTGTGTGTGGAAGTTAGAGATGAGGTGGTCATTTAAAAAACAAATCATGTTATAAACTTATTGTACACAGTGTGAGTCCATGCAACTTATGTGACTTGTTAAGCACAGTTTTACTCAGTGTATTTAGGCTTGCCATAACAAAGGGGTTGAATACTTACTGACATGACGTTTCAGCTTTTCATTTCATATGTTAATTTGTACAAATTTCCTAAAACATAATTCCACTTTGACAGTATGGGGTTTTGTGATAAGGCCAGTGACAAGTCTCAATTTAATCCAGTTTAAATTCAGGCTGTAACACCATTTGGGGGGGGGGGGCAATGAGTGTGAATACTTTCTGAAGGTACTGTATAACAACCCCACTAAACGTTACTGAACATAAACTGACAATATTACAATTTCTATCAACATTTTCTTGAACTATACTCTAAAGCCTACCTTATTGGTCAAAGCTAGCTGTTGGTATCATTACAATATTTTACCTAATTTGCACATGCACCCCATTCAAATTTCAAGAAACACATTTGTTGAGACATTTTTATTGAATGTGAACTTTACAAGAGCTCTTCAAGTTTTGGGTATTTGTCCATGTTGTATTTTGTTATGTTGGTGCCTTAAACCAAGTATTTTTCATTGTATTTTGTTATGTTTCCATTGGTCAGTGATGCACTAAGCAGCTTTAAGAGATAGGACGAAGTTCAGGATCAAAATCTATTTAACATTTACATTTATATTTATTTGTGGAGGGTGTCTTGGAAGAATACTTTGAAAACTCAAGTGTCTTTTAATTTGTATGTTTGTTTCCTGTCCCTCTACTTTCAAAAACATTTTCTTGCAAGATATGTTAGAAGTCCTGTGTTGTGTTACACATCCAGGTTCTAAGAATGCAATGCAGTATTTTTTTCCAAGGCAGCATTTGCCCTACTGTGGTACACTATCAATATGTGAAGAAGTGTACCCAGAAACAGCAGAATGTAGCCTACATGACACTGTCCCCATACTACACAACATGGCTTCGTTTTTGCACTGCATCTTAAAGTCATCGAAACAGGACTCTTTCATTCCAGTTTATAACAGACTTTCATACTCAACCACATTTCATAATGTATTGTGCTGTACTGAAAACACTTTCTATTTCATTTATCGTTCTTCAACTTGATTATAATAGCGCTGATGGGAGAAACTGCCTAGCTTTAAAAAAAAATAAAAAAAAACATGTACAGTAGACTACATGGCAGGGTTGAAGTCAATTTCATTTTAATTCCAGGCAATTGAGAAAGTAAACCAAATTCCAATTCCCAATTTTCCTCATTTTGAAAGAAAATTGGAATTGAGATGGAATTGATCCTAACCGTGCTACATGGGGTGTTGACTTCAGTGCTTTGGTCTTTCTCAGTAGGGAGTGCATGCAGTCTTTGGTGCCAATGTAAGTTATTTCAGTTGCATTTCTGTTTGCGGTCTTATCTGTTGTATTTCAGTTGCCTGAATGTGTAGAGGGTCGATAAAGGTTGCCTCTCGCTGTTTGTTTTGTTGGTACTATTCAGCAGACGCTCATAATAAACTCTTCATAAAGGGTTGATTGTTTGAGTTGATGTAGTAGCTGGTTGTTTGTACTAGCTTAGTTCCAGTACACTTCAAATCAAAGGACAGTAATGCAGTGCTGTATAAAGTCAAATATTTTATTACTGGTTAAAGCACACACTACTTTTGACTTACAACACTAATCTATATTGTACACACTCAATGTGCTATTTTTTGGTAAATGTCAGGTAGTTTTCACCTGGGTTGTGTGGCAGTACAAGTTAATGTACTATATACATGTATTATGCTCAGTCTGTTTGAATACAGGATTGTAATTGTGTAAGTCATTTGGAATATGATACTAATCCCTCTGCCCACACTCCTATGCTGTCACAGCCCCTCAGAGTCACAGTGTGCTTCACATCTAGCATGTCATTCGATAGGCTACCAATGACATCTTCACATGGGTTGGAACACTACAATCACTGACTGCTCATTCCATTAGAATGCACTAGCATGCTTTGGTAATGGCTCAGATCATGTTTTGTCATACTGAGGAGAATAATGTCTGCAGTTTAACATTCAGGAATCCAAGAAACTGACCTAGAGCTCAGCATCATAGAGTAGTAGGCACAGTTGCTGGGTAAGTGTGAGCACCACAATAAAAGCACATGCAAAATCTAGAACTGAAATCACACACAAATGAATCTATCACTCCATTTTAAAATGAGTCACTCCATATGTCCAGGTACGTGGAGGGTTTGTAATTAAGGAAGGCTCATGTAACAGTTAAGTTATTTCACGCTGAATAATCAGTGGTAACAAATTACCATAACATGTCTGCACAATGAATTCTAGCAATCTGGACTACTTTGCATTGCTGATGTTAAGAGTGATGGCATGTGTGATGATGGACCAAATGCTACCTTTTGACACGCATGAATAAACTGGTTATACAATGAGGCTGAGGTGGTATAGCCTATAAATCAAATAGAACTAACAGCAATCTGTAAACTCATGTCAATTCCATGTAGTTTAAAACGACCAAGTTGAATTTGTCAGTGTCATGTAAAAGATTGTCATGTAAAAGATATTTCACAGAAAGCTTATTTTTAATCACAAACCCACAAAGACTGAGCTTTTGGGTTGGGAGAGAGTATGGAGTGCAAAGTAACAGTCTCTGTTCAGAGTAGTCTCTGTGCAGAGGCTGGGATGGGCACCCTGTTCCCAAACAGAATGGGCAGTTGGCTCTGCACGCTTCAGAATCTTGGTCTTCAGTCCAAAGTAGAGTCTGAGCACTGCTGGTCCGGGGATCCTGTCTGAGGTGTCTGTCCAGGGGGTAGGTGGCGCGGGGTAGAGGATCTGACAGTGCTGAGGGTATGGCACATCTCTTGGGGATGAGGATGCTGAAAGCAGACAACAGGTGGCGACTGCTGGCTCTCCACACCACCTCCGCTCTCCCAGGCAGGCGTGACACCGTCTGACCCAGCCGCTGCGGTCTCCCCGTCTGAGGCACTGCGCCCCGGGCTGGCCTCCTCCCTCCGGAGCTGGCTGGTGATCCTAGGGTGTCTGGACTGGGAGGCCTTCACGGGTGGTAGGATGGTGAAGCTGTTGATGATCAGCGTCATAGGACACTCTGAGGCTGAGTGGTCGTGACCCTGGGAGGGGGCAGAGCCCAGCAGTGAGTCACTGATCTCACACACCCAACTTTGTCCTCCACCATCTTGTCTTGGAGTGTCAATTGCTGTGTGGCTTTCTGAAGGTACCTGAAGGACTTTGGTGGGGACTCCTCTGAAGAGATGTTAGAGGTTTGACTGTAGAGTCTGTTCATGAAGTCTCCCAGGGTTGTGGGGGGGGGGGGTTCTCCCATGAGTCCAGGGAGGAATCCCAGAAGGACTCAGGGGAGTGGGTTACGCTGGACTCAGAGTCAAGGGGATCCGAGAACTTCACAAGGTCTACACACAGGTGGCAGTGGTGGTCTGTGTCTCCAGTCTTGACCCTCTTTCCTCTCCTCTGGATCTGAACCAGGCAGCCAAGTGGAGTAGTTCTGCCCCAGCCCCGGATCTGTCTCAACAACGAACACAACAGCATTAAGGGAAACGTAATTCCATTTTAATCAGTGTATTGCAACTTAGAGAAAATTAGGTTTTACCTTTTAAGATGATTTCTGAGATTGAATGTAGTTATAAACAGTGAATAAACATACTGATACTTTCACTTTGTCTTAACTCACATGTAATTGGAGTGTGTATCTGGTGCCTAATGTGACATATGGCTGGATATCATTCACAATCTAGTCAAAAAATAAAAGAGTAACCACAGTGATTACTTACAGCTTCCTCCCATCTGGAGAGACAGATAAACTAAAATGGCTCCTGCTCTTTGGATGAGGTATCATCGCTGATATCCAAAAGGGCATCGACATGGCCCCTGTTGGGTAGTTGGCAGCTCTGGTCCCATCATGTGTACTCGACTGCCACACTTCTATCTTCAGCCACTTCTACAGGCGCCTGATCCCATTCCTTGAATTTGTCCATTCGAAGATGAGCCTTTCAGGGTGAAATCTGTTGAGAGTGAAAAAGCATCCCTAATTCGGCACTCATCTTGTAGGCTCGTTGGTAAAAGTGGAGATACACAAACAGCAAGCAACCTATAATTAATTGTAAGCAAAACGATTTGTAAGATATCTGAAGACATGTAGCCTTTAACTCAACTGTATGACATGTTAACTCAAGTGTTAACAAACGTGTTGACCCTGTTTACAAAACCTGTCCATTAAATGGATTCATAAACATTCTAGCTAGCTAGCAAGAGAACCTCACATTTCTGCCTAGCTACTAACGTTAACGTTAGGTAAACTAACGTTAGCAACTGAAGTAGGAATGTTGTTCTGTTACCTGAAGCCAGAAGCAAGGCTGTAAAAGAGACAACTTACCATTAAAGGGGATCGAGTTCGACATTTTCCTCAGCAATACCATCTAAGCATTTGCTCCTTGAGGTTTTTACATTCAACTTAATAGGCAGTCACATAGAATAGTCATCAAATATGTATTACAGTTTTGCAGGAGACACCCTCAAACAAAATCAAAGATGTGCTTGGCCCACGAAGTGTTTGGTGAAGAGATAGAACGTCGTTGCCGTGACAACTCCGCTACAACAGGGCGCTCAGAAGTGACGCAGGGGAAACGATGAGGAAAATGGGAGGGAGGGGGCGTGAGAAAACAAATTGCAGTTGACAGATTATTGCTAATTTCCATGTTATCTAAGAAAATGTAACAATTTCTAGACCTGGATTTGCTGCTTGTTACAATTCTTGATTTACAGCATGGTGTCTGTGCACTATGTTGCTGACTATTTCATTCAATATCTATAATTAAGACTAAACCTAAAATGTATGTAATCTATAGTAAACTGTCCTATACAATATGATCCAAAATAGCCCATTATAACAGTATTATAATATATATTGTATAACGTAAGGCTATAAAATAGTGGGCATGGGCCTAAGTGAATTTGATTCAGATCAGTGCTTGACTTTGATTGAAATAGGTTCAGGTATTCATTTTAGGTGAGAGTACTGTTTACATTTAGGTGCACGAGCTCCACAACACTTTTGAGCTAATATTCTATAAAATGAACAGGAGCTCGAGCAGTAGAACATTTGAGGTGCTGGTACTGAGCTCCGGTGAGCTCCTACCCAAGTCTAGCACTGATTCAGATTGGCCAATGCTTCATAGTATGGCTACAGTAGCTGTAGCACATGGGGATGTGGGAAAATCTTCAACCTGAACTGTCCCCACGTGCGCCAGCGAATAGTTTATCTTTTCGCGTGGCACCGACTGTTGACGCTTCTTGACGGCCGTGGTACTCACAAGCAGTGTGACGTCCTTTACATAGGCCTACTCAGTTACATTATGTAAGTTATTTACAGGTATCTAGAGTATACTCTCAAAGCTAGAGTCCTTGATTGAAACAATAACAAAGTGGGCACTCACCTCTGTTTCGGTATAAAAAAAAACTGAGAAAGGAAGTTATGCGTTTTTGGCTCATGGCCGACGTGAGTTGCCTAGCTGCCCATCCACATCGCTCCGACCAAACGCCACGCCCACTCACGTTTCTTCCCATGAAGCAATCGATATAGCAGGATGAGTCGTCAGGCAAGAAATGGGACGTGCTATTTGGAACATCGTGGTCCAGCCAGGCACAAACCTGATGACTGTAATGTCATGTCTCTCACTCGGTCCCCTAGTTTTATGTGCACTGTAAGCTCAGCCACACACACATTAACTGGGCCATGCTGCTGGAAATGTCCAGTGATACGGGAATCCCATATTTCATATTATTTCATAATGAACGAATTTGTATGCCTGTGAATGAAATCTAAAGTGACGTTAGGAAGGCATGTCTGGTTTTTGTGGTGCGTTGTTCTAGCTGCACTTGTAGAAGCTTGGTTTATTGGTTCAGAAATGCGCAGTGTCACAGTCTGACGTGGTACTACGGCGCCTATACGTGTGTTTATCTCTTACACCTGACGGTGTGTTCCTTTCTCAGTGCCTCTGATCACGACGACTTCGACTAAAGACCAGCGACTCTCCCGCTTTATGGAAACCGAGGCTGTGCGCTCTGTCGTGGTCATGCTGCCTCCCAAGAACTGCCTCACGAGGAACTACAGCTGCATAGCTGGGTTGTTCGGGAGCTTGGCAGCAGACCCGAGACTAGAAGACGTGGAGGGGATGGAGCTGAACGGAACCAGCGAGCCCATCGAGATGCACCATGTGGTGGATGAGAGACCAAGAGGCCGGGAATCCTTCCTCAAACCCCCGCAGAGTCCGAACCTGCGCCGGAGGTGCAAGTCTCTGCCGACCCCCATAGAGAGAGCAAAGCTTGAGATCTCCCGCAGCCGGAGTCCCTGCAGCCAGAAAAAGGTCCGTTTCGCCGACTCTCTGGGTCTGGAGCTCACCTCTGTGAAGCACTTCAATGACACAGACATGCCCGATGTGCCGGAGCGCATAATGGCCACATTCGACAGGGGTCCCCTCCACCTGAACCCCTTTGACAAGTTCCCCAGGGCACCGACCACCCAGTCAATTTTTATGGAGCTGCAATTCAAGAACCCCGGGACCCTACCAGGCTTTACTGAGAAAGTGAAAGAAGTAAAAGTGTTGTTGGAGTGTGCTGAAGCCGACGAGTTCAGTCTGTCGGGCGTCGTGCGGGTTTTGAACATGGCTTTCGAGAAAAGTGTCTATTTGAGGTTCTCAATCAACAACTGGATAACCTTCATGGACAGTCTGGCATCATATGTCCCAGAATCAAGCAACGGCGTGACAGACAAATTCTCCTTTAAGATAATCACCCCAACAACGTTTCTGGAGAGCGGAGGCACATTCCAGTTTGCCATAAGATACTGCGTTGGTGGAGATGAGTATTGGGACAATAATAACGGGGTCAACTACAAAGTGCGACGCCACAGGTTTAAGATTTCTCCACCCCGTGAGTGGGAGGATGGCTGGATTCACTTCATCTAACCTGCATGCGCCCTTGGCGTTCTCACCGGTGCACTGTGTGTGTAAAGCACGCAATCTCTCAACGGGCACTGCTTCACCATAAGGAAGAATAGGGCTACCATCGACTTTAGCCTCTACACATTGTGTTAATGATCCAACCGCCGTGTCCAGCTGTAAACTCAGTCATTTTTTACTTCCCCCCCACCACGGTCACAATGGTTTTGTTTCATGTCATCATGTTTGACAGATTTGACTGGATTGAAAGACAAGCCCTTCATTATGTGTCCGGCGCGGGAGGTACATCTGCTGTATGATAATTAGCCTTGGTGTTGGGAGCTTTGTAGTCCTGTGCCCTTTGGTGTGGCACAACTATACTCTTATGTAATGACACGTGCCATTGAAAACGTGCCAGGAATATACCCCATTTAAACATCACTATCCCTCTCTAAAACGCAGCGATGCTCGATTCCATCCCCTCCTTTGACTATTTTATTAAACATCTTGTGCGATGTCTTAACTGTCAACGACTGCTTATAAAAAACGGAGGAAAATGGTTATGAAAAATTCTAAGACAGCTTCCCGCACGTCTTATCTTTGTTTATTTCCGATAGCATGGGACTGTGCTCACGTGCATCCCCCTGTGTACCCTTCATGCCGGATTTCAATCCGATTCTCTCTCATCTGAAAACCAGCGGATGGGGCAGGCCGAGGCCCAGTCACAACAATATTCGTACTGGACCAACAAAGGAAATATCAAATTGTAATTTATCTTACCAATTCCTCATCTTTTCATCTTCTTGGAAATGCCTTATAATACCCCTTATAACTAACTGGGAACGCTGCTGTGCTTTTATCCTGATCAATATTGGGTGTATTCAGTTTTATAACTATTTGAACATGAATATTTAAATGTTGTGGAAATTATTAAACCCTCTCTATAACACTGCTCAACGAGATGATGTTAGAAAAAGGAAATCATCCCACGAGCCTTGTTCGCTGGTTATAAATGCACCATCATTTTTTCTCCAGAGGATGATAACCAATAGCAGGAGAGTAGACTGTGGGTCAGAGTGGAGCCCTACAGTCTAGCAGTAGGCTAGCCTATTAGGATGCTTTGGTATAACCCCCAAACATTTAACATAATAACATGTGGATCTTTACCACTCTCAAATGCCAAATAATGCATATGCTATACGCATTATTTTAAACTAGAGGACATGTATATTTGACAAAAAAAACTATTGTACAGAACATTTTGTTCAGGATCTTATACTAGATTTTTCTCTGCAGTGCAGTCTGCATGTGTCTAATTGATTTCCAGCACCACTAATCACAGATCTGCCTAAACTTAATGGCATTACAGGTGATATTTTACAACGTTCCTGTTGTGACACTCTTGATCTCAACCAGTCACAATAATTCACCAGGTGTCTTGTAAACAATAGTTGAGGATAGCTCTAACCCTAAGGTCCACTGCAGAGTCAGTCACCACTGCCTCACCCATACAGTATCCACATGGATATTACTCCATTTTATAAGTGTTATTACACAATGATAAATGACAGAGACAGATACTGTTGTACTTTTGTTTCTGTTCCTTGTTGGACCTGAAATGCAACTGTTGCTGTGGAAAATGATACATTTACCTCAGATCGTTTCTGTGGTGTGTGGACCTGACGATCTTCCAAAAAAATCCAGGTTTTTCTCCTTTTATTCAGGTTGAACAAAACAAAACATTATTTTTTTATGAAATACAGTAGAACCAAAATAGTCAAACTCATGCCATTTTTTTTTAAACACACCCAGTCCAGTAAAACAGTAGCATTTCATTGTCAGTATTTTGTAAATAACTTCCACTGTGCAATGTTGTATTTTACAGTAGAACTGTGGTGATGACAGCATCTGAACTACTTTTACTGATTTCAAAGTCGTAATGTTAGACTTGGCTGATGATATAGAAAAGAGCAGTGTTTGGTAGGAGTACATATCATACAGTTGATGCTATTGCACTGGTGCTTCATGCTGAACTCATTTGTTGGCACATTGTCATCTCATAATGCATGTGTTAAACTCCTTCCACTGAGGGCAGAGTGTCGGCTGGTTTTTGCTCCACCCTTGTACTTGATTGATTAATTAAGGTCAATAACTAATAAGGAACTTCTCTCACCTGGTTGTCTTTGACACCCCTGACATGAGGTGAGAGACCTCATTATGGATGGATGGCAAACTAAAACTTAGGTTATGTAACTCAACAGCCCACATTACACAAATGGTTTGTCTATTTGTGTACAGGATGTACAGCATGTTTACATTCGAGTTTGTGTTTATTTGGGTTATAATTTATGGGAGTTTTCTATGACATGAATGCTTGGAATGAATCAATATTTAGATTTTATTAGGACACCTCTGAGAGATCAGCAACTTGGAGATGTATCTGTTTAGAAAATGGAATGCATCTCTGAGACTAACAGATGTAGTTATTTAATGTAGTTAGTTACTGTCTGGCTATGGTGGTCAGTAAGAAAAGCCTGTGTTTACATGAACCAGGACTTGGAGGGAGCTTGGCCAGACTATTCAACCCTTGAGATTGAAAATGGAAAATAGACTGACCACTGAGCATGTCCAAATGACTCATACAATTTAGCAGAGTGGTTTGGTTTCCAGAGTCCAGAGGTTGGCTCTTTCTAATATCTCCATGAGAAATCCGTAGAGCCTGGTTGGACCAAAATAACCAAATTTATAGTCTCACGTCCACCATGACATTAACCGACCCCTAGGGCTGCACGATATTGGCAAAAACATCTAACAGCGATTTTTATTTTGAACAAATATGGCTATTGCGATTTGAAGTGTGATGAAGATCAAAATATTTGGGTGAACTGTTGGAATTATAGAAATATATTGAATTATATTAAGAAGCAAGTGGAAAGCAGCATCGTTCTTGTTTTGGAACAATTTGTTGACTGCGTTGACCAAACGGAACAACATGCAAATGTATAGTCAATCATCTAACAGCGAGGGGGAGGAACTGCGCTGCTTGAGTGACAGGGGGCGAGGCTTAGTGTGTGTGCGACGCAGCCGCAAGAGGAGAAAAAAACGTTAACTCTAAAACCTGAAGTCACTCAAGGCTGAGATGCGTTTCAAAAATATTGTATATGATATGGTTCTTTTATAATATGGATATTGCACATGTCAATATGTGATTTCGACATGAATTCGATTAATTGTGCAGCCCAGTCTTGAGTTGAGACATGACCATTGGTTGACAGCTGGTTGGCCTCACTGTGTTCAGGAACATGCTGGTCTGTGCAGTCAGTGAGTTCCACACACGGCAGCTGTATCTCCACAAAGACTACTGTGGTTAACAAGATGTCACGCCTTGTCAGAGATTGTTTTATGTTCTTAAGTCTGATGAAATATAATGGTTATTTTTCCTCATGTAGCTTTTGCTTATGATTTCTGTTAACTGCAAATATTCTCTCAATAAGTGTACATGTAGTACAGTATGATTTCACTCATGAATTGTTTCAATCATTTAATCATTTCAAACATTTACATTTGTGAATATGTCATGGAGGTAAAGATGTTTTATAGGGGAAGGATGATAGGCTTCCAGAAACAGACAGTATGGGGTTTGTCAACACAATGTAACCACATTTTATGATCACTAGCTGATGTTTATCTGTTTTTATGTGTCGCATATTGAATGTCTTTCTGCTACCATATTATGGAGTGTAATAGCATTTCAAAAACAGGATTGCAAGCGGTGGATGCATACCCAACTCAGAACTACAAAGTCACTCCAAATATACATGTACAAACGGTGGATGCATACCCAACTCAGAACTACAAAGTCACTCCAAATATACATGTACAAGCGGTGGATGCATACCCAACTCAGAACTACAAAGTCACTCCAAATATACATGTACAAACGGTGGATGCATACCCAACTCAGAACTACAAAGTCACTCCAAATATACATGTACAAACGGTGGATGCATACCCAACTCAGAACTACAAAGTCACTCCAAATATACATGTACAAACGGTGGATGCATACCCAACTCAGAACTACAAAGTCACTCCAAATATACATGTACAAGCGGTGGATGCATACCCAACTCAGAACTACAAAGTCACTCCAAATATACATGTACAATAGCAATCCAATCTAAAAACGATCTGAACAAAATAGAATTTCAGGAAATGTCCTTTAAAACTCCGATACGCCACTGAACCTTATGCCAAAATGCGGGTGTGGTCCCAGGAATGATAGGGTTATTGTATAAGGTGTGACTAAAGATGGTTCCATTGCCTTATGTTTAGAGTTCATACTGAAAGGAACACATAAGAGGTCTAAGCTGTGAAGGGATGTTATGGTAGGTTGATCAACATGTGCTAATAGGTCGAGCAGTCAAATCATACTGGACAGTATGTACTGGGGCTAAGCTGAGGGGGTCTTTAGGCTAAAGAGTTGCATGCATGCCACTAAAGACAACATACACTTTTGAGTATCTGAAACGTCTGAAAGGAGTGACTAATGATTGTAATATTGAGCTACTCAAAGTTCATAGTGCACTTTGAGTAGGAAAGTAGAAAAGCTAGGAAAAGAGGCATGATTTGGTTTGGTATGCCTCTTCCGACTTTACACGTATTCCTGTGAAATGCTACTAACCAAGATGTTCTCCATGTTTCATACACAGCTTTCTCTCTCACTGTGAAATGTTATACATCTGAAATAGTTCAAATCAAGTTCACTTTACTCATATGTGGAGTGGAGGAAGTGAATTTCCCTTGGTTTGACCTATAAGGTTATCAGTATTCGTCTTTTGAACCTATGCAAACCTTAGTACTGCAATCCATCATCTGTCTGTGTTGATGTGTCTTGGTGTCTGGCGTGTTGTTTGGCGCTAATGTTTATCACTGTAGTCTGTCTGTTTGCATGCACGGCAGAAGTACCCTTGTTATTTTTATGGTGAGTTTGTAATGTAGCCTATATTTTATTAAAACAACGGCAATAAAGGCCTTTGTGATGGGAAATGAAAACGTGTTGTAGTTTTCTATATGATAACTATATGGTATAGTTAAGCGATAAGACACGAGGGGGTGTGGTATATGGCCAATATACCACGGCTAGGGGCTGTTCTTAAGCACGACACATCGCATGGCCATATACCACAAACCCCCAAGGTGCCTTGCTATTATAAACTAGTTACTGACGCAATTAGAGCTGTAAAAATACACGTTTTGTCATACCCGTGGTATACAGTCTGATATACCATGGCTGTCAGCCAGTCAGCATTCAGTGCTCTAACCAACCAGTTTATAATAACCATTTACCTTAACGTTTCATTACAATAGCTTTATTAAGTCAACTAGAATCAATGTCACAGTATCCTCTGAGATGACCCAGGTTTAATACAAAGCTCTACAGATTCATTTCCCTGCAGGGTGGGATTTTGATTGTATTATGAGAGATCTCATTTTCTCCTCTGAATGCTCCACTGCTGTCTGGCTGCTCTGAGCTGACTGGCTCATTTATCAGACGACCGTCTAATCCACACAGGGCCTTAGTCCTGTAGGCCATAGTATGTCTTGCTGCGCTGCGGTGGTCAGCCACCCAGCCCCTCGCCGCAGTCATGACGAGACACATGTCCTTGTGAATTGATCAGCTCTGTTGGCATGCCCCTCAGTGTTCTCGGTGGGAGTGGGGTTCGATGGGTGTTTTTGGGGGGCAGGAAGACAGGGTGAGGGATCTCTTGTGATCAGGAGGGTTGACTTCAGGCACAATTTTGTCTCTAACATGTAGGCTGTATACCAGAGAACAAGTACTCTTGGTGTCCTTGACTTTTTCAATTTTGATGGATGGGCATATTCTTATAATGTCTTCATGGTATAGGGTATCTATTGTATATGCAAGGGCACACAGAGTTCCAGTTACAGCCATATGATATTACCATGACATTTCATTAGCTAGTCATTGATCTGTTCAATAGATTGCATTTAGCTCTCCATCGACTAGTTTCCTCTCAAAAAATTGATTCCTCTGGAGCACCATTCTATAGGACAGAATCTTAATGATGAAAGACTCTATAGGATGGAATCTTAATAGTAAAATACTCTATAGGATGGAATCTTAATAGTGAAATACTCTATAGGATGGAATCTTAGTAGTAAAATACTCTATAGGATGGAATCTTAATAGTGAAATACTCTATAGGATGGAATCTTAATAGTGAAATACTCTATAGGGCGGAATCTTAATAGTGAAATACTCTATAGGATGGAATCTTAATAGTGAAATACTCTATAGGATGGAATCTTAGTAGTGAAATACTCTATAGGATGGAATCTTAATAGTAAAATACTCTATAGGATGGAATCTTAGTAGTGAAATACTCTATAGGGCGGAATCTTAATAGTAAAATACTCTATAGGATGGAATCTTAATAGTAAAATACTCTATAGGATGGAATCTTAATAGTGAAATACTCTATAGGATGGAATCTTAATAGTAAAATACTCTATAGGATGGAATCTTAATAGTGAAATACTCTATAGGGTGGAATCTTAATAGTAAAATACTCTATAGGATGGAATCTTAATAGTGAAATACTCTATAGGATGGAATCTTAGTAGTGAAATACTCTATAGGATGGAATCTTAGTAGTGAAATACTCTATAGGATGGAATCTTAGTAGTGAAATACTCTATAGGATGGAATCTTAATAGTGAAATACTCTATAGGATGGAATCTTAGTAGTGAAATACTCTATAGGATGGAATCTTAGTAGTGAAATACTCTATAGGATGGAATCTTAGTAGTGAAATACTCTATAGGATGGAATCTTAGTAGTAAAATACTCTATAGGATGGAATCTTAGTAGTGAAATACTCTATAGGATGGAATCTTAATAGTGAAAGACTATAGGATGGAATCTTAATAGTGAAAGACTATAGGATGGAATCTTAGTAGTGAAAGACTATAGGATGGAATCTTAATAGTGAAATACTCTATAGGATGGAATCTTAGTAGTAAAATACTCTATAGGATGGAATCTTAGTAGTGAAATACTCTATAGGATGGAATCTTAGTAGTGAAATACTCTATAGGATGGAATCTTAGTAGTGAAAGACTATAGGATGGAATCTTAGTAGTGAAATACTCTATAGGATGGAATCTTAATAGTGAAAGACTATAGGATGGAATCTTAATAGTGAAAGACTATAGGATGGAATCTTAATAGTGAAATACTCTGTAGGATGGAATCTTAATAGTGAAAGACTATAGGATGGAATCTTAATAGTGAAAGACTATAGGATGGAATCTTAATAGTGAAAGACTATAGGATGGAATCTTAATAGTGAAAGACTATAGGATGGAATCTTAGTAGTAAAATACTCTATAGGATGGAATCTTAATAGTGAAAGACTATAGGATGGAATCTTAATAGTGAAAGACTATAGGATGGAATCTTAATAGTGAAAGACGATAGGATGGAATCTTAATAGTGAAAGACTATAGGACAGGATCTTAATAGTGGAAGACTAAGTCCAATCATTACTGTAGTTAATACAGTAGTAATTATGCCATAAAATAAGGTACCATATCCATCCTTGATTCCCTTGACTCTTACCCAGTTAGATAGGAATGAGGACACATTGAACTGAGGCCTCAGCCCCTGTCATTTTTGCTAATCACAAACTAATGATGAGGGTAGAGGGAGGACGCGAGAGAAGAGTGGGAGAATGGTGGTAGAAGGGGTATACACTGAGGAAACAGTCAAGCTGTCTTGCTTCTTGCCAGACAACAACTCTACCTGTGTGTGTGTATGTGTGTGTGTGTGTGTGTCTGTGTGTGTCTGTGTGTGTCTGTGTGTGTGTGTGTGTGTGTGTGTGTGTGTGTGTGTGTGTGTGTGTGCGTGCAGTCTCCTCTCTCCTAAATGTAAAGGGCAGATAGAAAAGCTCAGTTCTGATTCTAGATGACATCCAAGAGTGTGTGGAATGGGTGTAGAGGTCGGTTTGGGTACATAGTCCTTTTTTGAAATAGCTTAAAAAACACATTAGTTTAATTTGTCACAGGTAACCTCCAGCTCACCCCTTTGAGTTGATGTGAATAAACTGAGTTTAGAACGTTGTTTTATGGCAATCGTCCACCAAGCCAAACATTCATCACTATCACTATATGATTGATAATGTTATTATACTCCAACCTAGCCTGCTCTGACTCAGTGTGTATCAGTCAGCAGTGTCTGGTGGACAGCATCAGAACACAAGTAGTCAGAGAACCAGACAAACAGAGCAGCCAAACAGTTGGGGCTACATTGACAACCTAGATTAAAGCGACAGAGGATGGTAGCAGACTACTGTATATTGCCACTTCTATAATCTGAGTGGAGAGTGTTTTTCCACAGACCTGGAGGGAAGCAAAAGTCATTCTGCTACCCAAAAATGGTAAAGCTCCCTTTGCTGGTTCTAACAGCCGACCAATCAGCTTGCTGACAGTTCTTAGCAAACTTATGGATTTTTTTGGTTGACCAGATACAATGCTGTTTCTCTGAACAATTTAACTGACTTTCAGCACACTTATAGGGAAGAACACTCAACATGTTCTGCACTGACACAAATGACTAATGATTGGCTGAAAGAAATTGATAATAACAAGCTGTACAATTAGATTTCAGTGCAGCCTTTGATATTGACCATCATGTTATTGAAAAAGCTATATCTGCCATATCATGGATAGACAGTTCTTTAATGGAAGCTTCTGATGTTAAACATGTCGAGGTGTATTCCAGAGGGGAGCTGGCTCAGGGTGGGTGACAGTGACTGCATCAGTGCTGCTCTTTGTAAGAAGTATTGATGTGCTGAAAGTAATGAAATGATCTGTTCAGCCTGTTAACTCAGCTCAAAAACCCATATATACCCACAAGAAAAGCAATCAGGCGTCTCTGCATAGTCCAAGTCCAAAACAGAGGCTGGGAGACAATACTGTATAGAGCAATGACTATGTTATTCTCTTCTACCTCAGGCTAGAAGTGCAATCTATTTTTAAAAATACAATAAAGCACATCAAAGAACAACGAGTACTGAAGAGACAAACATTATTCTTTAGCTGCAACAGCCTAAAAGTGTCTACATGGCAAAGCACTTGAATGTTTAAGATTAATAATGTATTTATCCTTTTTTAAATAAGTTACATTCGTTAGTCGTAGTGTTCTTAGTATAAATGTGTGTTGCTGTTCTTGTCCATTAGTGTTCGGTATTTTGTCATGGCCTGTAATGATGGGGTCATGAGTCAGAAGCAGGTGAAATGTTTTAATAAAACCTAGAACACGACACTAACATAAGGCAGAACGCTGATACACAAGAACAATACCAACTGGTGAGTGAACATGGGAGAGTGACATATAAAGTGGAGGGGATGAAGGTAATGGAGTCCAGGTGTGAATCAATGATGGAGTCCAGGTGCATGTAATGAGTGCCAGGTGTGCGTAATGATGAATCCCAGGAACGGTGGTTAGTACTGTGGCGACGTCATACGCTGGAGGGGAGGAGCAGATGTGACAGCACCCCCCCGATGTGCGGTTCCAGCCACAGGATGACACCGACCAGGGGATGACCCCGAGGAGCGGGTCTGTGGGCGAAGGTGGAAATCACAGATGTTGGGGTCCAGAATGTCCTCCACTGGAACCCAATACCGCTCCTCTGGGCCATACCCCTCCCAGTCCACCAGATACTGGAGCTGACCCCCACAACATCAGGAGTCCAGTAGGGTTCTGACAGCGTACGCCTCGATGTCCATGGGGGTGGAGGTGTGTCATGGGGTACGGCTTCAGCTAGGGTACCAGGAACCACCGGCCTGAGAAGGAAGACATGAAAACATGGGTGAGACACGGTAGTGACTGGGTTATTGTATCCTGCATGTCACCTCATTGACCCCCCGGAGAACCTTGAACAACTCACAAACTGGGGACTCAGTTTCTCCAGACAGGTGGAGTGGGAGGTTCATGGTAGAGAGTCGGTCGCAATACCCAGGATGGAACACAGGGTTCTTACTGTGGTGAGTGTCTGCCTGTTCCTTCTGACGATGAATGGCCATCTACCGCAGGAGCCGTTGTCTGGCCTGGGGTCCATGGGGCCAGGGCTGGCTGGCAACCCAAAACACACTGGAAGGGGGGTCAACCCAGTGGTGTAGTGACATAGAGAGTTCTGAGCGTACTCTGCCCAAGGAAGGAAATGTGCCCACTCATCCTGCCGGTCCTGACAGTGACTCCTCAGGAACCTCCCTAGCTCCTGATTCATCCTATCCACCTGCCCGTTAGATTGAGGCCGATACCCGGATGAGGCTAATCATGACCCCGAGCTTCTCCAAGAAGGCCTTCCTTACTCAGGATGTGAATTGGGGGCCACGGTCCAAGACGATGTCCTCCGGAAGGCCATAATGCCGGAAGATCTCCTGGAAGAGTGCCT
The DNA here is from genome assembly GCF_057628025.1 of Oncorhynchus mykiss. NCBI lineage: Eukaryota > Metazoa > Chordata > Actinopteri > Salmoniformes > Salmonidae > Oncorhynchus > Oncorhynchus mykiss. The sequence continues at coordinate 21,557,525 of NC_143047.1, read as the reverse complement.
CAGCGACCTGGAGAGCAGTGGGAACACCAGGAAGAGGGATGAATCAACATGACTTGGCACATCTATCCACTACCACCAGAATGGTGGTGAAACATTCAGAAGGGAGAAGGTAACAAAGTCAATGGATAGATGGCACCAAGGTCGCTGAGGCACGGGAAGCGGCAGGAGCTTCCCTGCTGGAGCATTCCGGGGGGGACTTGGTTTGAGCACACACGGAACAGGAGTTGACACACCGCGTAACATCCTGCACCAAGATGGGCCACCAGTATTTCTCAGTGATGGAATGGATGGTGCGAGAAATACCTGGATGTCCAGCGACGACAGCTGTGTGTGCCCAGGTCAGAAGCTGATCCCTTATCCCAGTGGGAACATAGATGTGTGTGCCCAGGTCTGCAGCCAATCCCTTATCCCTGTGGGAAAATAGATGCGCGTGGGAGGACAATTCCTGGCGAATGTCCACATCTACATCTCAAACCACTGGACCCACGACTCGGGAGCATGGGTGCCCTCTGGACAGAACCCTCTCACAAATTGTAGATACTGGACAGTGCATCAGCTTTGATGTTCATAGAACCTGGGCAATAGGTCAGCGTGAAGTCGAACCTGGTGAAGAAGAGGGCCGATCTGGCTTTGCGCGGATTCAGTCTCATCGCTGTCCGTATGTAGTCAAGGTTCCGATGGTCGGTGAGGATGACGAATGGTTCCTTGGCGCCCTCCAGCCAGTGTCTCCAGTCCTCTAATGCCAACTTCCCCACCAAGAGCTCCCGATCACCAAAGTCGCAATTCCTCTGCATTGACAGTTTCTTGGAGAAGAAAGCAAAAGGATACAATTTTAATGGGTCCCCCTGTCTTTGTGACAAAACTGCTCCACACCCACCTCCGATGCCTCTACCTCAACCTTAAAAGGTAGCGTGGGATCTGGGTGTTTTAGCAAGGGGGCGGAGGTGAAACGCCCCTTGAGGAGACGAAAGGCCTCGTCAGCTGCTGGAGACCAAACCAACCTACAAGACCCACCCTTGAGGAGGGAGGTGAGAGGGGTGGCGACAGCGCTGAAGCTCCTGATGAAGCGGTGGTAAAAGTTGGGGAACCCTTAAACCGTTAAGCCAAAAGGCATAACCAAGTACTCATACTGACCAGACATCATGCTGAACGCCCTCTTCCACTCATCCCCTCCTGGTTGCGAATTAGATTGTAGGCACTCCGCAGGTCCAGTTTGGTGAAGAACCGGGCCCCGCAGAACTGCTCGATGGCTGACAGCACCAGCGGGAGAGGGTACCGACACTTCGTGGTGATGTCATTGAGTCCACGGTAATCGATTCAAGAGCGTAATCCTCCCTCTTTCTTGGCTTCGAAGAAGAAACCAGCTGACGCAGGGGGACGTGGACCAGCGGATGAAACCCTGTTGGAGCGCCTCTTGAATGTAGTCCTCCATGGCCTGGGTCTCAGCCACCAACAGAGAGTAGATGAGTCTGCACAGAGATGTAGCACCAGAACAACAGGTCAATGGCACAGTCCCAGGTGCGATGAGGAGGGAGACAGGTAGCTTGGGTCTTGGAGAATACCTCCTTTAGATCCTGATATTTCTCCCGGGTGTTGGGCAGGAGGGCAACCACAGGACTCTCAACTGACGTGGAACCACAGGGGACAGAAAGCAGGTCCTCCGGCATTCAGGTGACCTGTTGGTGATTCTCATCCTCGACCATGAGATGGTAGAGTTATGGCGCTGAAGCCAAGGTAGGCCAATAATGATCTTGTGACCTGGTGATGAAGGGGATGTTTTCCTGGTGAATGGGCTCCAAGGTGAGGAGAATGTGTGTGATGGTTCCGGATCCTAGAGGCCGACAGTCAAGACCTTGAACCGGAAAAGGAGAGGAGAGCAGGTAGGTAGAGCCAGAATCCACTAAAGCTGACACAGGGCATGAGGGCCAGTCAGCCAGAGTGATGGGTACTACAAAAAGTCTAACAGGAAGAGCAGTAGATGGAATACTCACACCTGGTCCAGGGGATGTAACATCCCGTGACCGTCCTTCTGCTCTAGTGGAGCCCAGATTCTGAAGTAACGGACACCGCTGGTGCTTGTGCCCTCCCTGGCCACAGTACAGACAGAGCCCCAGCTGCGGGAAGGCGTGTGACCCCTACCTCCATGGGTTCAGGCTCTGATCCCAAACACTCACTAAACAAGGGAGAGAAGCGATGAAGATACAGACACTCCAGGAGGAGGATATCCAGACAGATGTCCATCGCAATGAGTGTGTCCAAGGTGAGGTTGTCATCTCGGCAGGCCATTTCCATCTGGACCTTCTCGCGCAGACCTCTTCTAAGTAACTTGCTGAGCGCCAGCTCATTCCATCCACTGGAAGCTGCTACTGTCCGGAAGGTAAGCGCATACTCAGCAGCTGTCTGATTCCCCTGCTGAAGCTGAAACAGAAGCTCATGATCGAAAATATATTTAATGAAAAATACATTTAAAACAGAGCCATGAACCCCTCATAAGACTCGAGCTCCTCCTCTCAACCCTCCCAGACGGCCGTAGCCCATTCCAATGCCTGCCCAGTCAGCAGAGAAATAACCATGGCAACCTTAGACCTCTAGGTGGTGGGGGCTCCCAGCTGATGTGCGAAATAGAGGGAGCATAGATGGAGGAAGCCACGGCATTTGGATGGTGTCCCGTCATATTTTTCCGGGAGGGATAGACGGGCATCGCTGACCTGAGCGGGTTGCTGGATGGGCTGGTGTGCTGACTTGTTGGTAGACTGGTTCTAGAATATCCTCTGCTGTTGAGACGTTGTAGACTGCGGAGAACATCTTTCGTGGCCTTCTCCAGTTGAGCCAGCTGATCATGGTGTTGACGAAGAAGGTAACCTTGTTCATCGTTTATCTGGGAGATGTCCAGTTGTCGTGCTGCTTCCATATTTTGAGTTGGTATTCTGTAATGATGGGGCGGTGAGTCGGAAGCAGGTGATACGTTTTAATGAAACAACAAAACCAAGAACATGACACTAACATAAGGCAGAAGGCTGATACACAATGACAATACCAACTGGTGGGTGAACATGGGAGAGTGACATATAAAGGGGAAGCATGATGAAGATAATGGAGTCCAGGTGTGAATCATAATGATTAACAGGTGCGCGTAATGATGAGTGTCAGCTGTGCGTAATGATGAATCCCAGGACCAGTGGTTAGTACTCTGGTGACGTCATATGCCGGAGGGGAGGAGCAGGAGCAGATGGAACATGGTCTATGTTTTGTGTGGACCTCAGGAAGAATAGCTGCTGCTTCTTCAACATCTAATGGGAATCCGAATAGAAATCACAAAAAAATCACATTGAGTCAGCAGCAGGGAGTATATTAAAACTTATTGACGCTACCAATCCCTGTAGCGGGATCATTTTTGTCTGCAACCGCTGAATAGCATAGTCAAATAATAAACTAATATTCAAATAGTCAAATAATATTACTAGAAAATATTCATATTCATGAAATCACAAGTACAATATTTTGAAACACAGCTTAGCCTTTTGTTAATCACCCTGTCGTCTCAGATTTTGAAATTATGCTTTACAGCGAAAGCAATCCAAGGGTTTGTGTAAGTTTATCGATATCCTAGCATAGCATTATGTACACTTAGCATCAGGAAGCTTGGTCACGAAAATCAGAAAAGCAATCAAATTAACCGTTTACCTTTGATGATCTTCGGATGTTTTCACTCACGAGACTCCCAGTTACACAGCAAATGTTCCTTTTGTTCCATAAATATAATTTTTATACCCAGAAATCCACAGGACAGAGCGGTCACGACAACGCAGACGGAAATTCCAAATAGTCTTCATAATGTCCACAGAAACATGTCAAACGTTTTTTATAATCATTCCTCAGGTAGTTTTTAAAATATATATTCGATAATATATCAACCGAGTGTGTAGCTTTTTCCATAACAGCGGGAGGAACAATGGCCGCTTCACTCAATTGCGCACCATCTCACTCTGAGAACCCCCACCTCTCCACTTACGCAATATGATCCTTCACGCTCATTTTTTCAAAATAAAAGCCAACTATGTCTAAAGACTGTTGACACCTTAGGGAAGCCACAGAAAAAGGAAGCTGGTTGATATCCCTTTAAATGGAGGACAGGCACGCATAGGAACACAGAGGTTTCAAAATAAGAGGCTCTTCCTGATTGAATTATCCTCAGGCTTTCGCCTGCAATATCAGTTCTGTTATACCCACAGACAATATTTTACAGTTTTGGAAACTTTAGAGTGTTTTCTATCCTAATCTGTCAATTATATGCATATTCTAGCATCTGGCCATGAGAAATAGGCCGTTTACTTTGGGAACGTTATTTTTCCAAACATAAAAATAGTGCCCTCTAGCTTCAAGAGGATTTAATTAACAGAGAGCCTGCCGTCCAAAATCACCCATTCACTTCATGGACATAAGGTCATTACAGATTCAAGTTCCTCTTTCGAACATCTTGGCAACAAGCTTTTTAGAGAGCTGATGTAGAACCAGAGCATGAAGTACAGTAAGGTGTCTTTCCACTATATGGATATGACAGAATGGGTTGATCTTAACCCTACCTCTAACCCTGGCAGTGTTCAGTCATGTGGTTCATCACATCAGAAGGAGATGGGATGAATATTTTTACATTTTTTATTTAACTAGGCAGGTCAGATAAATTCTTATTTACAACGACAGCCTACCCCGGCCAAACCCTAACGACGCTGAGCCAATTGTGTGCCACGCTGTGGGACTCCCAATCACAGCCGGTTGTGATACAGCCTGGAATCAAACCAGGGTCTGTAGTGACACCTCTAGCACTGACAAGCAGTGCCTTAGACCGCTGCACCACTTGGGAGCCCAAGGATTTCATTAAAACAATTGAACCATTGATTGACAATATTGGTTCAATCCAATACCTCAATGTCAACATCTATCATTCTTAATTAAACATAACTAATTGAATGTGTGAATGTGCACTATTGGATTGTGTTGGTACATGTATATACTGTATAGTGACTGTTGTTATTGAACCTTCAGGGTGTCAGAAGAAGATAATCCTGTGTAATCCTACAGTATGACACATTATCTAGGCCTGGTCTATAACGTTACTGTATGTTGGTGTATCATGTATGTGTCACATTCATGTCACGTTCCCTTGTGCTTCCCCCCATGCTTAGTTATGCTGTGCTTCTCCCCAAAGTGGTGAGTGACCTATGCTGGCTCACAGTTAGATGGGAAGGGGAGTGTGGAGTGGTGCTTAAGCAGGGTCATGTTGCTGGGAATCTGATAGTTTATAGCTGCACAACAGGCCCAGCAGGTCACTTTGTATACCTTATTCCAGGTGTTTCCAATCCTGGTTCTGGTGTGTGACATGAATTTACGTTTATTTGTCATACATTTTAAAAGGCTCTGGAAATGAATTAGCTTCATTTATAAAACATTACACATCGCCCTAAACCAAGATAGAACGCTCTGCGTTTTTTTATATGAGGAATGCTCAAATGTAGTACTATATCAGTCTATGTGTGTGTGTGTGTGTGTGTGTGTGTGTGTGTGTGTGTGTGTGTGTGTGTGTGTGTGCGTGCGTGCATGCGTACGTGCGTGCCTGGGTGTGTGTGTGGTTGTGTGACGCATGTGTGTGTGACTTGTGTGTGTGACCGTGTGTGTATGTCCATGCTTGCATGCGTGTGCGCTCATTTATCAGTCTCTCATCATGGGGCGGTAATCAGACGTAAAGTAATGTGCTGCGTGACATAACCACTGTCTTAATGTGCCCATCTGATGATTGTGCCTCCCTGCAGTGTGACGTTATCGCACCACCACAGCCTCAGTGCTATATTTAGATGCTAGGCAGTTGAATAGACAGATATGTGAAAAGATATGATCGTCAAGCTCATACATTTCATGCAACTCATAATTAGGAAGGTTTTCTCAGTGTTTGTCTTGAAAGATGGTTATGCAAATGTTACTCGTAGGCCTTTACTGCTAAAACATGCAGAGCACAGATGCATGTAGAGTGGGGTCTGAAATGATTGTTACTCGTAGGCCTTTACTGCTAAAACATGCAGAGCACAGATGCATGTAGAGTGGGGTCTGAAATGATTGTTACTCGCAGGCCTTTACTGCTAAAACATGCAGAGCACAGATGCATGTAGAGTGGGGTCTGAAATGATTGTTACTCGCAGGCCTTTACTGCTAAAACATGCAGAGCACAGATGCATGTAGAGTGGGGTCTGAAATGATTGTTACTCGCAGGCCTTTACTGCGAAAACATGCAGAGCACAGATGCATGTAGAGTGGGGTCTGAAATGATTGTTACTCGTAGGCCTTTACTGATAAAACATGCACAGCACAGATGCATTTAGAGTGGGGTCTGAAATGATTGTTACTCACAGGCCTTTACTGCTAAAACATGCAGAGCACAGATGCATGTAGAGTGGGGTCTGAAATTATTGTTACTCGTAGGCCTTTACTGCTAAAACATGCAGAGCACAGATGCATGTAGAGTGGGGTCTGAAATGATTGTTACTCGCAGGCCTTTACTGCTAAAACATGCAGAGCACAGATGCATGTAGAGTGGGGTCTGAAATGATTGTTACTCGTAGGCCTTTACTGCTAAAACATGCAGAGCACAGATGCATGTAGAGTGGGGTCTGAAATGATTGTTACTCGCAGGCCTTTACTGCTAAAACATGCAGAGCACAGATGCATGTAGAGTGGGGTCTGAAATGATTGTTACTCGTAGGCCTTTACTGCTAAAACATGCAGAGCACAGATGCATGTAGAGTGGGGTCTGAAATGATTGTTACTCGCAGGCCTTTACTGCTAAAACATGCAGAGCACAGATGCATGTAGAGTGGGGTCTGAAATGATTGTTACTCGCAGGCCTTTACTGCTAAAACATGCAGAGCACAGATGCATGTAGAGTGGGGTCTGAAATGATTGTTACTCGCAGGCCTTTACTGCGAAAACATGCAGAGCACAGATGCATGTAGAGTGGGGTCTGAAATGATTGTTACTCGTAGGCCTTTACTGATAAAACATGCACAGCACAGATGCATTTAGAGTGGGGTCTGAAATGATTGTTACTCACAGGCCTTTACTGCTAAAACATGCAGAGCACAGATGCATGTAGAGTGGGGTCTGAAATTATTGTTACTCGTAGGCCTTTACTGCTAAAACATGCAGAGCACAGATGCATGTAGAGTGGGGTCTGAAATGATTGTTACTCGCAGGCCTTTACTGCTAAAACATGCAGAGCACAGATGCATGTAGAGTGGGGTCTGAAATGATTGTTACTCGTAGGCCTTTACTGCTAAAACATGCAGAGCACAGATGCATGTAGAGTGGGGTCTGAAATGATTGTTACTCGCAGGCCTTTACTGCTAAAACATGCAGAGCACAGATGCATGTAGAGTGGGGTCTGAAATGATTGTTACTCGTAGGCCTTTACTGCTAAAACATGCAGAGCACAGATGCATGTAGAGTGGGGTCTGAAATGATTGTTACTCGCAGGCCTTTACTGCTAAAACATGCAGAGCACAGATGCATGTAGAGTGGGGTCTGAAATGATTGTTACTCGTAGGCCTTTACTGCTAAAACATGCAGAGCACAGATGCATGTAGAGTGGGGTCTGAAATGATTGTTACTCGCAGGCCTTTACTGCTAAAACATGCAGAGCACAGATGCATGTAGAGTGGGGTCTGAAATGATTGTTACTCGTAGGCCTTTACTGCTAAAACATGCAGAGCACAGATGCATGTAGAGTGGGGTCTGAAATGATTGTTACTCGCAGGCCTTTACTGCTAAAACATGCAGAGCACAGATGCATGTAGAGTGGGGTATGAAATGATTGTTACTCGCAGGCCTTTACTGCTAAAACATGCAGAGCACAGATGCATGTAGAGTGGGGTCTGAAATGATTGTTACTCGCAGGCCTTTACTGCTAAAACATGCAGAGCACAGATGCATGTAGAGTGGGGTCTGAAATGATTGTTACTCGCAGGCCTTTACTGCTAAAACATGCAGAGCACAGATGCATGTAGAGTGGGGTCTGAAATGATTGTTACTCGCAGGCCTTTACTGCTAAAACATGCAGAGCACAGATGCATGTAGAGTGGGGTCTGAAATGATTGTTACTCGCAGGCCTTTACTGCTAAAACATGCAGAGCACAGATGCATGTAGAGTGGGGTCTGAAATGATTGTTACTCGCAGGCCTTTACTGCTAAAACATGCAGAGCACAGATGCATGTAGAGTGGGGTCTGAAATGATTGTTACTCGCAGGCCTTTACTGCTAAAACATGCAGAGCACAGATGCATGTAGAGTGGGGTCTGAAATGATTGTTACTCGCAGGCCTTTACTGCTAAAACATGCAGAGCACAGATGCATGTAGAGTGGGGTCTGAAATGATTGTTACTCGCAGGCCTTTACTGCTAAAACATGCAGAGCACAGATGCATGTAGAGTGGGGTCTGAAATGATTGTTACTCGTAGGCCTTTACTGCTAAAACATGCAGAGCACAGATGCATGTAGAGTGGGGTCTGAAATGATTGTTACTCGCATGCCTTTACTGCTAAAACATGCACAGCACAGATGCATGTAGAGTGGGGTCTGAAATGATTGTTACTCGTAGGCCTTTACTGCTAAAACATGCAGAGCACAGATGCATGTAGAGTGGGGTCTGAAATGATTGTTACTCGCAGGCCTTTACTGCTAAAACATGCAGAGCACAGATGCATGTAGAGTGGGGTCTGAAATGATTGTTACTCGTAGGCCTTTACTGCTAAAACATGCAGAGCACAGATGCATGTAGAGTGGGGTCTGAAATGATTGACACACTTGATAAAGATGAGCAAAAAAACAGCATAAATTATTCAAATACTATACTAATACTAATACTAATACTAAATGCTAATGTCTATTGTGTGGAACAACAAAAAAAGGAAATTATATGAATTTATACTAATACAATTACTAATGCAAATGTTTTTCTCAAAAAAGGTAGGGGTCAAAATTATTGACACCCCTGTTTTCAGTGTCTTTCAATATCTCACCTTGCAAGGAAAATGGCACTGAGCCTTTTTCTAAAATGTTTTATTAGTTGGAGAACACATTGGGAGGGATCTTAGACCATTCCTCCATACAGAATCCTTCCCGATCCTTGATATCCTTTGTCTGCTGGACTGTCCTCTGCAATTGAAACCACAGGTTTTCAATGGATTTCACGTCTGGAGACGAAGATGGCCATTGCAAAATGTGGACTTGGGGCTAAGTTTCAGCCTCCTGGCAGAGGCAACTAGGTTTTTGGCAAAAATGTCCTCGTACTGGGTAAAGTTCACGATGCCGTTGACCTTAACAAGGGCCCCAGCAACAGTGGAACCAAATAGCCCCATAACATCAAAGATCCACCACCATATTTTACAGTGGGTACTGGGTTCTTTTCTGCTCGTGCATTCACACCCACCACTGATGTGCATGGCCAAAGAGCTCTATTTTCATGTCATTGAACAGTTTGCTAAACGTCATTGGCACTTGGATTGGATGTGGTGCTTTGCTTTGGGTTTGGCGTCGATTGGTAAAAAAAAACATTTCTCTGAAGAATTGTATTAGCATAAAATAATGTTGTTTTCCCCTTTTTTATAAGCATACAATATAGCTCAGTATTTATATGATGTATTTTATACGGTCATTTTTGCTCATCTTTAACCAGGATGTGAATACAATGTAATATGCATAGACCCTACACCCCAGCCACCTGAATAGGAGCGATTACTGCAGGAAGAGGTGTTTTTTCATCCATGTGAATGTTTAATGATCCTGCCAAGCCAGGCCCATGGCAACACATGACTCCTGGTTGAATTATTCATGCTTAGTATATATTGAGATCCCATGTTATTATGGCTGACTCAGCGCTAGCTTCAGTACCTCTGCTGCCTACAGCACACTGGGCCAACCCACCACAGCTAGATCTAGAGTGTACCTCTATCCCTATGCAGTCCTGGTCCCGGGGACCCAAA